>NC_084611.1:20870322-20967822 GCF_033978795.1 Nerophis ophidion
CAAATAAATGCGTGTCCTGTCCTCCTCTGCCTCTTCCTCCGGCTCCAACGCCCAGCCTGGCACCTCGGTGACTGCACTGCAGCCCTAATCCAGTAAGTAAAACAATATATATGCAATAACTAATGTGTTTTGTCGAGGAAGCTTACAAATTATCCTTCGTATTTTTTCATAGACAATTTACAAACTGCTAGCCAGGCTCCGTGATGTGCTCAGCATACTCCGTTCACCGTAGCGGCAATGGGGAAGATGTCGGTGCCACAGACGGAAGAGTACCACAGAAAGGTCACTGCACATTTAGTCAAAAGACTGCATCCCTTTTCAGAGGTGGAATCTCCAACATTTAGGTTAGTTAAGATTAGAGATAAGCTAATCAATACTGGGCTGAACAGTAACAGCAAGATTACATGTTTGTTTATGTTTGCAGGGATATGGTGAAAACTCTCAACCCAAAATACATACCACCTTCCAGGGACTACCTGTCAAACACATTGATCCCGGCATGGTACAAGAAGAATCGGAATCGAGAATCGTCAGGAATCTGAATCGAAAGAAAGAATCGGAATCGGAATCGTTCGCATTCAAACAATACCCAACCCTACTTTTAGGGTCTTGGAAGAGAATTGCAAGTGAAGCGCCAGAGCTATAACTGAACCAAGACGCTGTCAGAGTCGTCAAAAATCTCCTTCTGTAGCTCCGACAAAACGTAGTTGGACATGGCTCCTCCACGGACTCTGGTATGCCGACCACTCGAATATTATTTCGCCTACTCCGGGATTCATGGTCGCTAACTTTAGCCCGAAACTTAGGTTTCTTCTCCATTAGCTTATCACATGTTTCCAATGCTAGCAGGCGTTCGTCTTGCAAAGTAGCATTTTCCTTGAGTGAAGTAATTTTATGAGCGTGTTGAGAAATAATGTGTACATTATTAATCTTTGTCTCAAGTGTAGAAATACCTGCCTTGAAGCCCGCGGAGACGGCCTGGCGGTGTTCTTCCAGAAGGCTAGCTATAGCAGACATGTTGAATTCGCCGGCAGCCCGGTCGCAGGAGTTTGGCTCGTATCTCTGGGGCTCCGTTTTGTCGAGTGAGTTGGCATTTCCAGTCAGTTACAACTCAGGAGTAATATAAAAACATCCCCCGCTAGCCGGTGGAAATGTAAACAACTGCGGGAGACACACGACACCTGTCTCCAAACCTCATGCTACACTTTTTGTTGGAACTTTTAGCCATTTTGCCTTGTCGGCTTCTGTGGAATAAACTCTGTGTTTTTTGTTAAAACTATCTGCCTTGCGTTTTGGGTTCCTGCCTCACAACTCCTCTCAAGGTTTGCTTTTATTTGAAGTGTGACAGTGATGAAACACATCTCAAACAAGGCAGAAAGAGTGGCAGCTTTGCACAGTGGATGTGGATCTCCCCTCTGCTCTGGCAAGAATGGAATAGACTTCATTCTGATTGTACTTAGAAGTACAAAGAAATGTGTTTTCAGTACAAGCAGACATTCAGGGGACCGCTTGTGAAAGAAGGATCAAAGCAGCACCGCTTGTATGTTGAGGACATTCGAGTTTTATGCGATTTCATGTCTCCAGACATCTAAAAAAAAAAGTTGCTAGATTTGTCACTGGTAGATTTTGAGAAAAATGGTTACTATTAGGAGTTTGAAAGATCACCAAGTTCACTCACTGCGCTGAAGTGTGTGAGAAAAATAAAGACGCAAAGATACGCTTCTGATTGGTTTACATTGCACGGGACTCTTGTTATACGTCATCACAGAAGTCTTCCAAGATTACAGCGGCCATATTTTGTATCAGATCTACAATCAACCGATTCACGATTCACAAGCGGGCATAAGTGGCAAAAAGACTGAGAATGTTGAGGAATGCTCATCAAACACTTATTTGGAACATCCAACAGGTGAACAGGCTAATTGGGAACAGGTGGGTGCCATAATTTTTTTGTGGTTTGTGCACCCTTTTGAGACACTGGTGGTTCAGGGCTATATAAATAAACATTGATTTATTGATTTATTGATTGATTGATTGATTGAGTGGGTGCCATAATTGGGTTTAAAAGCAGCTTCCATGAAATGCTCAGCCATTCACAAACAAGGATGGAGAGAGAGTCACCCCTTTATGAACAAATGCATTAGCAAATTGTCAAACATTTTAAGAACAACATTTCTCAACAAATTTAGGAATTTCACCATCTCTGGGCCGTAATATCATAAGTTTCAGAGAACCTGAATGTAAGCGGCAAGGCCATAAACCAACATTGAATTCCCGTGACCTTCCATCCTTCAGGTGGTACTGCATTAAAAAGCGACATCAGTGTGTAAAGGATATCACCACTTGGGCTCAGGAACACTTCGGAAAACCACTGTCAGTAACTACAGTTTGTCGCTACATCTGTAAGTGCTAGTTAAAACTACTATGCAAAGCGAAAGCCATTTAACAACAACACCCAGAAACGCCCGCCTGCTTTGTAGGGCCCGAGCTCATCTAAGATGGACTGATGCAAATTGGAAAAGTGTTCTGTGGTCTGACAAGTCCACATTTCAAATTGTTTTTGGAAACTGTGGATGTTGTGTCCTTCGGACCAAAAAGAAAAACAACTATCCGGATTGTTATAGGCGCAGAATTCAGTATTCTTCTTCCTCCAAACACGAGGAGTTGAGTTAATACCAAAAAGTTATTTTTTGGTTTCATCTGACCACATGACATTCTCCCAATCCTCTGCTGTATCATCCATGTATACATTTTGGTATAAACTCAACTGTGTGGAGGATGAAGAATACTGAGTTGCATCCCAAGAACACCATACCTACTGTGAAGCATGGGGGTGGAAACATCATGCTTTGGGGCTGTTTTTCTGCTAAGGGGACAGGACGATCGATCCATGTTAAGGAAAGAATGAATGGGGCCATGTATCGTGAGATTTTGAGCCAAAACCTCCTTCCAACAGTGAGAGCTTTGAATGGTTGACCAAATACTTATTTTCCACCATAATTTACAAATACATTTTTTAAAATTCCAACAATGTGAATTCCTGGATTTTATTTTCACATTCTGTCTCTCACAGTTGAAGTGTACCTATGGTGAAAATTACAGACCTCTGTCATCATTTTAAGAGGGAGAACTTGCACACTCGGTGGCTGACTAAATACTTTTTTGCCCCACTATATGTCTCCAGAAACCCTTTTTAGCATCTGTATGCATTCTTCACAGGGATGGTGTGCAAATGGTAATGGTAAATGGTAAACTTTTCACCTTCAAAGAATTGAAAATGTTTTTACACCGTTACATCATTCACCTACTAATGGGAGCGCACCAAGAGCAACTGGATGTTTAGTATCTTGTCCTATGATAGTTCCACATTATTATAAATTACAATACAATACAATTACAACTGGAGGACTATATCAGACTCACTTGTTAAACAGCAAATGTGATTTGGCATAATAAACCATCCACCCATACTACGAGACTAAGCTATCACACAAGACATGTAGAAAAAGAAATAAAACGTCATGAACTAAACAACAGAAAGTCACTTCTGTTGGTATCGATCATAATTAGTTTTCTTACTTTAACATAGTAATCAATCTTTATGAGGTCACAGCCAACGAGGGAAGATTGAGGAAGAGGGGGAACAATGATCTGCTCCTTCCACTCTGTCTCCTTGCCAGCCTTAACTTTGCCACCCTCCACCTCGGCTAGGACCCTCATGTCATGGATGGGTCTCTTTGTCTCAAAGGTCACCCTCTGTAACAAAAGCAGACAGTAGTTTACAGAGATGACTCATTGCATACCTATCTATTTAAACAAAACCAGGTGTCAAAATATACTTAAGACGACTACAGTACAGATCGATATAGGTTATTTCAGGGGTCACCAACGCGGTGCCCGCGGGCCCCAGGTAGTCCGTAAGGACCAGATGAGTAGCCCGCTTGCCTGTTCTAAAATGAGCTCAAATAGCAGCACTTACCAGTGAGCTGCCATTATTTATTACATTTTATTTATTTACTAGCAAGTTGGTATTGCTTTGCTCGACATTTTTAATTCTAAAAGAGACAAAACTCAAATAGATTTTGAAAATCCAAGAAAATATTTCAAAGACTTGGTCTTCACTTGTTTAAATAAATTCATCTATTTTTTTTTTACTTTGCTTCTTATAACTTTCAGAAAGACAATTTTAGAGAAAAAAATACATCCTTAAAAATTATTTTAGGATTTTTAAACACATATACCCTTTTACCTTTTAAATTCCTTCCTCTTCTTTCCTGACAATTTAAATCACTGCTCAAGTAAATGTATTTTTTTATTGTAAAGAATAATAAATACATTTTTATTGAATTCTTCTTTTTAGCTTCTGTTTTTTCGACGAACAATATTTGTGGAAAATTTCTTCAAACTTATTGAGTGGCCGTGCCAGCAACTTGAGGGTTGCAGGTTCGATTCCCGCTTGTGCCATCCTAGTTACTGCCGTTGTGTCCTTGGGCAAGACACTTTACCCACCTGCTCCCAGTGCCACCCACACTGGTTTAAATGTAACTTAGATATTGGGTGTCACTATGTAAAAGCGCTTTGAGTCACTTGAGAAAAGCGCTATATAAATATAATTCACTTCACAAAAAATTCACATTATGATTAAAATAAAATAAAAATATTCTGGCAAATCTAGAAAATCTGTAAAAATCAAATTTAAATCTTATTTCAAAGTATTTTGAATTTCTTTTAAAATTTTTGTCCTGAAAAATCCAGAAGAAATAATGATTTGTCTTTGTTAGAAATATAGCTTGGTCCAATTTGTTAAATATTCTAACAAAGTGCAGATTGGATTTTAACCTATTTAAAATATGTCATCAAAAATATATATTTATTGTGAGAAATCATAAAATTATCAATGTTTCCACAAAGATAAATATAATTAATTATTAATAATAACATAGAGTTAAAGGTCAATTGAGCAAATTGGCTATTTCTGGAAATTTATTTAAAAAACCTTGGGGAAGTATTCAAGGATAGACTACTTTTTCATACACAAAGGAGATAGTTTTAGGGTGAAGGAATGTAAAATAGGAGTAACTCATGTGTCTGACCATAGTGCAGTGTAACTGTAATTGAAAGGAAGGATGAGGAATACAGGGTGGAAGATGAATGTTGATATGCTAAATAAAGAATTTTGTAGAAAAAATTAAGATTTGAAATGAAATCATATTTGGACTTTAATGACAACTGAGAAGTAGACCCATTATTATAATGGGACTCTTAAAAGGCAGTGATGTGAGGTAAATTACGAGGCGATTAATGAAGTAGACATATTATGAACTGGGCCCTAAAGCAGTCAAATGACTTGCCCGGTGTCTTAAAAAAACATCAGGTAGATAGTACAATCTGTCATATACTGTATGGGATCCAGATATAAGTCAACTCACAAAACAACCAGAAGAAAAATTAAATATTTTCCTGAACTATTATGAGCAGATTTCGATCTAACAAAGGTCTTAACTCATTCTCTTTCTATGCCACATCAATGTGGAATGCACTCCCAACAGGTATAAAAGTAAGTGCATCTCTATATTCCTTCAAAACCGCTCTAAAACAACACCTCCAGGCAACTTCAACACTTTACTAATACCCTCCTCCATTCACATCCCATCTCCCCGGATTATAAACAACTCAAATGTACTTCTAATGTATATACTTGTTCTTATGCTATGTGAACTCACTATGTTCTCTGCTGGCTGTACATATCCTACTGTAAGACCTACACTGTTTCAATGTCCACATTTCTCTGTTGATGCAATTGTTGATGACTGAAGTTCTGATATCAACCAAAGCTCCTCATCCCACCCCCCGGATTGTAAATAATGTAAATAATTCAATGTACATACTATGATGATTAACTTGTGTGATGACTGTATTATGTTGATAGTATATATTTGTACCATGAATTGATTAACGTGGACCCCGACTTAAACAAGTTGAAAAACTTATTCGGGTGTTACCATTTAGTGGTCAATTGTACGGAATATGTACTGTACTGTGCAATCTACTAATAAAAGTATCAATCAATCAAAAATCAACTGTATTCAGAGTCCTCTGAAACTACAGTGGAATAAATAAGAACATTTCTGAATAAACGAGATTCACCCAATATTGGCAAATTACAGAACAAAGAGATAACAAAAATAACTATTTTTCAACTTAAAGCAAAATAAGAGTCAAGGTAGTGATGGTTTTCCATCAGACTTGTAAGTCTCTGAATGATTGTATATCAGAAACACAAAATTGGTCCTTTTGTGTCGGCGTGTGCACAGTTGGAGCTGCTTCTATGACCGGACGGGTGTTTGGACTAATAACTCGGATAAAGGATGTTGCACCTGAATGTGAGTCCACGCACTGTTATTCACAAAGAAATGCTGGCCAGCCAAAAAATGTCGGCGGATCTTCACAGTAGCTTTTAAACGCTAGCAGGCAAATAGGCTAACTCCCTATTGCCAAACACGTTCGACGCAATTTTTAACTCACTTAAAGGTGTCCAGCTAGCAAAAATGGCACATATTACAGTATGGAAAAGACACAAATACTGCTACATTGACACCTAAAAATGAAGCCAATTTGCATATACAGTACTATTTTAAACTGTGGTTTGGTTAGCTTAAAGTCCTACTAAAACCCACTACTACCAACCACGCAGTCTGATAGTTTATATATCAATGCTGAAATATTAACATTGCAACACATGCCAATACGGCCGGTTTAGTTTACTAAATTGCAATTTTAAATTTCCCACGAGGTATCCTGGTGAAAACGTCGCGGAAAGATGACGAGTGCGCGTGACGTCACAGACTGTCAGGAAATATTAGCTCAGCACCAGTTACGTCTAAAAGTCGTCTCTTTTCATCGCATAATTACACAGTAATTTGGACATCTGTGTTGCTGAATCTTTTGCAATTTGTTCAATTAATAATGGAGACTATAAACAACAATGCTGTTGGTGGAAAGCGGTGTATTGCAGCTGTCTTTAGCACCGAGACACAGCCGGTGTTTCTTTGTTTTTAACAAAGAGCGGTCAAGCGAACATGTTTCTCTACGTCAATCAGCATGTTTTTGGATGAGAACATTTTGATATATATCTTACCGGAGACATCATTGGATTATTCGTTCTCCTGCAGTAGCTGTTTAAAAGGCAGCAGTGAGCTTGGCTCCTCGGCTTCTCTCTGAGACACTGCGTGTTCACTGCAGCCATCCGACCTCGAGGTACTGTATGTTTTTACAATATCACTAAAACAATAAGCAGATAAGGGATCTTCCAGAATTATCCTAGTAAATGTGTCTAATTACATCTGAAACGTCGCTTTTTATTTTATTTTATCTTTTTTTTTTAGTCCTTCGCTATCAATATCATCATCCACAAATCTTTCATCCTCGCTCAAATTACTAGGGAAATTGTCGTTTTCTCGGTCCGAATAGCTCTTGCTGCAGGAGGCTCCCATTAAAAGCAATGTGAGGATGTGAGGAGCCCTCATCCTTGTGGCGTCATCGTCTGCGACTTCCGGTAAAGGCGAGTCTTTTTTATCAGCACCAAAAGTTGCGAACTTTATCGTGGATGTTCTCTACTAAATCCGTTCAGCAAAAATATGGCAATATCGCGAAATGATCAAGTATGACACATAGAATGGACCTGCTATCCCCGTTTAAATAAGAAAATCTCATTTCAGTAGGCTTTTAACTCCTCTGTCAAAATTTAGCAAGAGTGTGTATAATACACTTAGGTGAATGTTTACCTGCACCAGGCTGGCATTTATGTGGCT
This sequence comes from Nerophis ophidion, assembly GCF_033978795.1. Taxonomy (NCBI): domain Eukaryota; kingdom Metazoa; phylum Chordata; class Actinopteri; order Syngnathiformes; family Syngnathidae; genus Nerophis; species Nerophis ophidion. Next base: position 20,878,134 of record NC_084611.1, read on the forward strand.
TGTACTCTTTTCAGACTTGTTGTAGATGGTGGCTGACAGTTGTATAATCTGTCCTGGTGTATAACCCTTCATGTCTGTTTGGGCTTTCAGGATCAATGTTCCAGTTTTTAATAGCATGTATTGGAACTCCTGGATCACTGAAGAAGTGCAGGTCCCCTGTATACAAAATGAAGAGAGTCCATACATTAGTGACATATACAGTATCACTGGTTGTTAAATTTAACCTAAGACAATGTGCTAATTTAAATTTATTATTATACCAGACATAAAAGCATATTTATTATATCAGTTTAGACTAATATATTCATCATTGGAAGGACTAGGGTTGGGTACCAAATAAGGTACTTTTTCGGCATTGACCAAAACCTTCCAGTCCTATGAGGCACCGATTCAAGTAAAATCCATTTGTGCCATATTAGGTACCCGGTTGCACTATGGAACTTGCCGATCACTCTCCTGAGAGAGCAGACTGTGCGAAACTACTTCTTTGTAATGTTGCAATTTTCAATCAAAACTAAAAAAAAACTAAAAAAAAAACGCTCCAACATAAGTTAAGTGAGGCTCCAACCATACTTGCCAACCTTGAGAATTCCGATTTCGGGAGGTGGGGAGTGGGGGCGTGGTTAAGAGGTGAGGAGTATATTTATCGCTAGATTCATAGATTCACCAAGTCAAGTATATTACATATATATATATATATATATATATATATATATATATATATATATATATATATATATATAGCGCCCCCCGCAACCCCGAAAGGGAATAAGCGGTAGAAAAATGGATGGATGGATACATATACATATATATATATATATATATATATATATATATATATATGCAGTATATATATATATATATATATGCAGTATATATATAAATAAAAGAAATACTTGAATTTCAGTGTTCATTTATTTACACATTTACACATACATAACACTCATCTACTCATTGTTGGGTTGAGGGTTGAATATTCCATCCTTGTTTTTCTAACCATATGCATGTTCACTTGATGGCAGTATTGTCGTGTTTAAGAGTGTCACAACACATTGCTGTTTGGCACACAAACTGCTTTAGGTAGACAAATTCGGACTGCTGTTGTGTGTTGTTTTACCGCGCTGGGAGGACGATAATGAAACACCTAACAATAAACCCACATAAGAAACCAAGATTTCGCCCTCGATTATTCTACAGTTATAACGTCATTGGGCGGACACGCCCTTTGTACATTGAGCTGGAGGAGGCTTGGCCTCCAGCTTTGCCTGATTTTCGGGAGATTTTTGGGAGAAAATTTGTCCCGGGAGGTTTTCGGGAGAGGCGCTGAAATTCGGGAGTCTCCCGGAAAATCCGGGAGGGTTGGGAAGTATGGCTCCAACTGTCCAAATATGTGTAAGCCTGATGCTAATATACATTGGTTTTGCTATTGACATGATTTTGATTAGCATTAGCAAATTTACTTGTTGATTTTTACCACATTCAAAATGTTAATAAAAATTACAACTAACGTGCATGTTTCAATCAATGGCACAATCAGAAAAAAAAAACATACCATAAGCAGGTGTCACCAACGCGGTGCCCGCAGGCACCAGGTAGCCCGTAAGGACCACATGAGTCGCCCGCTAGCCTGTTTTAAAAATAGCTCAAATAGCAGCACTTACCAGTGAGCTGCCTCTATTTTTTAAATTGTATTTATTTACTAGCAAGCTGGTCTCGCTTTGCTCGACATTTTTAATTCTAAGAGAGACAAAACTCAAATAGAATTTGATGAAAATCCAGGAACATATTTTAAAGACTTGATCTTCACTTGTTTAAATAAATTAATTAATTTTTTTACTTTTCTTCTTATAACTTTCCGAATGACAATTTTAGAGAAAAAATACAACCTTAAAAATGATTTTAAGGATTTTCTAAACACATATACTTTTTTACCTTTTAAATTCCTTCCTCTTCTTTCCTGACAATTTAAATCAATGTTCAAGTAAATTAATCTTGTTTATTGTAAAGAATAATAAATACATTTTAATTTAATTCTTCATTTTAGCTTCTGTTTTTTTGACGAAGAATATTTGTGAAATATTTCTTCAAATTTATGATTAAAATTCAAAAAAAATATTCTGGCAAATATAAAAAATCTGTAGAACCAAATTTAAATCTTATTTCAAAGTCTTTTGAATTTCTTTTAAAATTTTTGTTCCGGAAAATCTAGAAGAAATAATGATTTGTCTTCGAAATATAGCTTGGTCCTATTTGTTATATATTCTAACAAAGTGCAGATTGGATTTTAACCTATTTAAAATATGTCATCAAAAACATATATTCATTGTGAGAAATCAATAAGATGATCAGTGTTTCCACAAAGATAAATATCATTAATTATTAATAATAACATAGAGTTAAAGGTAAATTGAGCAAATTGGCTATTTCTGGCCATTTATTTAAGTGTGTATCAAACTGGTAGCCCTTCGCATTAATCAGTACCCAAGAAGTAGCTCTTGGTTTCAAAAAGGTTGGTGACCCCTGCCATAAAGTATAGACCGTTGCTATCTAACATCGTGGTCATGCAACTGTAATTGCAACTTAATGGCTTGCTTACAAATGATAATATAACAATAATAAAACAAAATATAACAACAGGACAGTACTTATTATAATCAGCATTTTTTTATGTCACAATAAAAATGTTATTTTATCTTCAAAAACAATGTTTATTACCAATGCCAAAAGTACCAAAAATTGGTATTGGTATCGATTCCAAGGTACAGGGAAATGGCATCGACTTGGTTCAAATTTGAACATTACCCATACCTAAGTAGAACAGTGGCACATGAAATATACACTGGGGACCAAAAGTAGAGAACAACCGACATTTTTTTATTACTTCAAACTAATATCACTGCTTGTGTTTGAAATGGTCTATGTTCTGAAACAGAGTTTAAAATATTAAACTATATAATATATTTGGAAAACACTTTGATATACCTGCCAGGTATTGGTTTTAATTAGCACCTGATGCACACTCCTTTATTATCTGACAAACCATATTTAACTGGCAGCCTAACTTTCCAGTGTGTACAGACTTTGCAAGATGGTGAGCCCTTCTAAAGTGACTGAAACCCTTCAGTGGTAGGTAAAGGCCAAAGGGATGACCCAGCCTTAGGAAGAGAAATTGTTTTAAATCCTTAAAGTCTAAAATATTCTTTATTTACAACATAAAACGTGGCTTTCTGCTAGTGTCTGCTGGTGGTGACCTTTGGTGGCGGCGACGGGCTCTCAGTTCAAGAGGGTCTTGCCTGCCAAGGAGATAAGCCGTGCAGTTGAGGCGGTGGAGTGCTGTCCTCTCCCCCCTCACTGTCTCCTCCACAACACAACACGACCGGCATTTTTTGGTACCAGTTTCTAATTGGGTTATTGCCAGATAAATGATACGGCTATCTGTATTTTTTTCTGTCCAGCTGACCGTCAGAATTATAACTCACTGATATATTCACTTCAGGTGCTGCTATGCATAAAAAAAGGCCCCCGCAGAATCTGATAATAAGATAGGAATAGTCACAAATAAGGAAGCAGCACCACACACAACTTTCCACTTCAAAAGTCCTTTACGCACCCTAATAAGAATTTGTTTAATTTTGATTATGCTTTACTCGCAACCGACTCCGACGGCGCTTTGTCAACTGTCGTCATAGGGATTTAGTATTTCAAAAGTGAATATTTTTCACACAAAAAAAGTGAAAAATGTACAAACCCCGTTTCTATATGAGTTGGGAAATTGTGTTAGATGTAAATATAAACGGAATACAATGATTTGCAAATCATTTTCAACCCATATTCAGTTGTATATGCTACAAAGACAACATATTTGATGTTCAAACTGATAAACATTTTTTTTTTTGCAAATAATCATTAACTTTAGAATTTGATGCCAGCATCACGTGACAAAGAAGTTGGGAAAGGTGGCAATGAATACTGATAAAGTTGAAGAATGCTCATCAAACACTTATTTGGAACATCCCATGGGTGTGCAGGCTAATTGGGAACACGGGGGTGCCATGATTGGGTATTAAAGCAGCTTCCATGAAATTATAAGTAATTCACAAACAAGGATGGGGTGAGGGTCACCACTTTGTAAGCAAATTGTCGAACAGTTTTAGAGCAACATTTCCTCAAAGAGCTATTGCAAGGAATTTAGGGATTTTACCATCTAAGGTCTGTAAAATTATTAAAAAGTACAGAGAATCTGGAGAAATCCCTACACGTAAGCGATGATATTACGGGCTATTGATCCCTCAGGCGGTACTGCATCAAAAACCGATGGTATGGTGTTCTTGGGATGCAACTCAGTATTCTTCTTCTTCCTCTAAACACGACGAGTTGAGTTTATACCAAAAAGTTCTATTTTGGCTTCATCTGACCACATGACATTCTCCCAATCCTCTGCTGTATCATCCATGTGCTCTCTGGCAAACTTCAGACGGGCCTGGACATGCACTGGCTTAGGCAGGGAGACACGTCTGGCACTGCAGAATTTGATTCCCTGTCGGCATGGTGTGTTACTGATGGTAAACTTTGTTACTTTGGTCCCAGCTCTCTGCAGGTCATTCACCAGGTCCCCTTGTGTGGTTCTGGGATTTTTGCTCATCGTTCTCATGATCATTTTGACCCCACGGGATGAGATCTTGCGTGGAGCCCCAGATCGAGGGAGATTATCAGTGGTCTTGTATATCTCCCATTTTCTGATAATTGCTCCCATAGTTGATTTTTTCAAACCAAGCTGTTTACGTATTGTAGATTCGCTCTTCCCAGTCTGGTACAGGGAAGAAACTATTTGCATAGTTTTTGCATTGCTTCACACGATGAACACTACATAATATTTCAGAACAGGAAAATAAGCGGAAATGACGCACATTGCAGAAATTACGTTCTCCGTGAATCGAGACGTTCTCTGTGCGTTGGCTAAACACGACAGTGACACCAAATAGAACTAAAATATATTCCACATCCCCAAACATTTGACTTATTTCTTATTCTTAATTTGCTTTTTTTATCTGAATTGTGTTAAAAAATTGAAATGAATATATTTGAAAATGTTTTCATTTTTTTAAACAAAGCTTTTCTTGTGGAATACCTAATGCGGCCCAGCCCTACCCAGGCTCCGCCTCTAGCGGCCCCCAAGTAAATTGAGTTTGAGACCTATGATATAGAATATTTATACATTTTAGAGTAAAAAAGAAATAAATAAAAAAAAAAACAGTAAATGACTTACCCATATGTCTGGAATTTTGTTCAGGTTGAGGGGGTCCAACAGGTAGAAAGGTTTCTCTTTACTGTAATCTTTGGTAAAGCGTGGTGTGTCAATGAAAGCTTTCACTCTGTAATCTATCCTACCATAGCTGCCCTGAAAAGATGTTGGAGCAGAGCCTGGAACAAAGACAGAGATGGAAATGAGGCACAGTGTTTGTGTCTGTGTGTGCGAATGTATGTATGTATGTATGTATGTGTGTGTGTGTGTGTGTGTGCGCGCGTATTTGGAACACAACAATGCAATTTAATTGTTAGAATGCCATACAGGAAAACAATTTAAATGTTTTATTTAAATGCACATTATTTATTTGCTCAAAACTTGGTAACAGTTTTATCTAAAGTTTCATCTGGGTTTATTTAGAACATAAATTTGCCAGTGAGCAAAGAGTTGTAGTCTCCTCACTCATCTTTGCACTGACGTATGCATTGACCTGATCACACAGCCTTTCAGGTAACCATCCGCCGTTAAGGTAAAGGAGCATGAACAGTCAAAATAAACAGCGTGAGTAACCTGCATGACATACATGATGCTATGATTTTTTGTGATTAATCAACTGATTATCACAGTAAAAAAATCATATTTAATATATAAGATTCTTAATCATATATATTAAATAATGGGGATAGGTTGATTGGCAACACTAAATTGGCCCTACTGTGTGAATGTGAGTGTGAATGTTGTCTGTCTATCTGTGTTGGCCCTGCGATGAGGTGGCGACTTGTCCAGGGTGTACCCTGCCTTACGCCCGATTGTAGCTGAGATAGGCGCCAGCGCCCCCCGCCACCCCGAAAGGGAATAAGCGGTAGAAAATGGATGGATGGATGGATAGATTCTTAATCAGTCCAAGTTTAAGCCCTTTGATATCCATACTGTTCTAATGTGTTAATTACAATATTATGGTTAATTGGAATAAATGCTTTTGTTCAGTCTATAAATACTGTGATTGCACGCAGTTTACGATTAACTGCACTGATTATTTCCTTCGTTATTTGGACCAGTGCCATTAATGTTTGTTAGCTCTTTATTTGTCTTGGCTGTCCACAAGTGTTCCACTTCACAGGTCAATTCCTGTCAATGGGAGAGGACGCAAAGAAAAATGCTCCGCTTTTGCTACAGGGTTTTTTTTTTGTTAAATTTGAATTTGTTTTAAAGTGCTTCCGACGACAGATTTATATAAGTTGACAGGTCGACACCTGTTGATCTCTGAACAGCGTAAGGTACAAAATTGTTGCAATAAACAAGTGCAGCAAGTCGCTAAAAGCAACTGTCGTTAGCGTGCTGATACGAGAGGCACTGATGTCAGATAGCTGCTGCGATGTCAAAATCTAAAAGAAAATCTCAAATACTGAAAACTTTGGTGTCATCAGAATGACATGATTCTTTGGACACAGGACACGAGGGGAGCAAGATTTGATGTTGGACACAGAACATGATGGGAAGATTTGATACTAAAAAAGATAGTCGATGACATAGAAAGAGTAAGAATAGAACACAAATCAGACCTGAAAAGAGTATTAAAAGGAATTAAAGAAGATTACAAAGCAGACCTTGAAAGAGTAACAATAGAACTTAGAAGATTAGAGAAAAGCAACAACAGAATACAAAGAAGATCTGAGAAGTCTGCAGGAAAATATAGAAAGTCTGCAAAGTCAGAATATCAACATAAAGGACTTCCAGGAAATGCGTCTTAGATGAAATAGATCAGGATAAACGAATGAATGATATTGTGACAGCGCAGAGAATTAAACCAAGATCCTACACAAAAGATGTCAATAATGGCGGAAAACCAGATGAAATGGATGTTGCCTCGGCAGAACAGCAAGTAGTCTTTCTGCAATCAAAATAATCGACATTAATACCATCAAAACATGCATCTCACTGAATGGAAGAAACAACAACACAACTCCAGTCATCTTTGTGAAACTCGTTAACAGAAAATCTAAAATGGCACTGCTGAAACAGGGAAAGAAGCTGAAGGGAACAAATGTGTACATGAAAGAGCATCTCACAAAACGTAATGCTGAAATTGCCAAGAATTCAGGGAAAAATTCAGGGAACTTGGAACGCCAACTGTAATATCTACATCAAGTTGAATGGAGTTCTTGTTGTCCATGATATCAAGGACCTGGAAAATTATTAAAGTTGACACTGCTTCCTCAACGACGATGATAATGGAGTCTGACGGAAAACTAACACTTAAATTCAACACCAACACTACTAGGGACCACTAAACAAGAATACCTGGATTAAGAAACGCATCCACGTACAATTATAGAGATTATTGAAACTACATCAAAGATTGTTGAACAAGAAAATATGGAACTGAACAACTTAAAACAAAACTGCAAAACAGACTACAAAAAACTGGATTTGGACAAAGATGTAGATCCCGATACAATTGTTTTCTCCCGTATCAGTAATACTTATTTTTATTATACAGATGATAAATCAGCAGCGGCGGCGATGACCAAGAAGAACGCAGAGTTGGAATATAATTACAACATTTTACGTACATATTTATATAATATTTACATATTTATATCATATGTAACTACAAGCTCCATTCACAGACAGAGCCCCATTGCTTTTATGAGCGGTCGAGCGAGTCAAAAGCCGAAAAAAAAAAATATTTATTTTTTATTTATTATTTATTTTATTTTTTTAATTTGTGACGGCCGTAATTCTTTCGTGGCGGGCCGCCACAAATAAATGAATGTGTGGGAAACCCTGTAAATATAACACCAACATTAAATCTGATAACAAATTGTCTATTATTCATTTTAATAGCAGAAGCTTGTACGCAAATTATAACAGCATGAAGCACTTTTTACAGCAGTTCAACAAACCCTTCAAAGTGATCGCTATCACAAACACATGGATTGATGATTAAAAAAAAAGGAATAGATTTTGACCTGGAAGGATATGAACTAAATTACAACAACAGAAGAAAAAAACCAGAGGAGTAGCAGCTATGTCCGTGATGAAGAACCTGAACAAAAAAAGTGGTAAAAATGTGCCATATATATATATATATATCTTAGAATGCATAAATGTTGAAATATGTCAGGAAAGAGCAAACACATTTTTCTGTACCGTTACACCCCATTTATATATCTGTACATAAATGTGTTTATATGCATAAATGTGTATATATGTGCATATGTATGGATATATGCATGTGTGTGGATCTATACACACTCACATATATATATATATATATATATATATATATATATATAGCTGAGATAGGCGCCGGCGCCCCCCGCGACCCCAAAAGGGAATAAGCGGTAGAAAATGGATATATATATATATATATATATATATATATATATATATATATATATATATATATATATATATATATATATCTTCCTTTTTATCTTTTTTACTATTTATATTACTATATTATTGTGTATGCACCTTAGGTGATCTGCACCAAATGTCACTGTTCTTTGAACCTGTTCATTGTAATGACAATAAAACTCTGTTCCATAATATTCTTTCAATCTATACCAGCCTATTTTCCCCTTAATAGTCTTGATTTCAGGCTTTGTCCTGCCTGCTGCCTGAAATGAAGACTGTTCAAACTGTTCTTGCACAGCTACTAGGCTGCTTTGACGGCATAAACTGGGACGTTTTCACACAACCAGACCTGGATGGCTAAACCCAAACTGTTATTTGCTACATCGCAACTTGTGTTGATGCAGTTATTGAGGACAAGCATGTCAAAGTTTTTCCAAATCAGAAACCATGGTTTAAAAAAAATGTAGCCAGAGATGCCACATATAGGTCAGAGGATGGAGCCAGCTATCGCTCAGCCAGAGCTGACCTGAATAGGGGCATCAGTGAGGCAAACCAGTACTATAAAAATGAAATAAAAACAATATTTCACAGACATTTATCAAAAATGGGCTTGGCACCGAATTAGACACATCACTAAGTTTAAGAGCGGCAACTCCACCTTATCCAACATGGATGCCTCTCTCGCCGAGGAGATGAACTGTTTTTTCTGTAAGATGTGTCAAGAGACCATCCAAGGATTTGCTGTCCCCATTCCGTGTTAGTCAACCATTTGCAGTTCAGGATTGCGATGTTAGGCGTGTGCTCCGGTCAGCAGACCCAAACCTGGCTGCTGAACCACATAGAGTACCAGGCAAAGTACCCAAAGTATGCACCGAATACAGTTCTGCACTGTCGTCACCAACATTTTCAACATTTTTTTTCACTACACTGCAAAAACTGAAATTTAAGTAAGATTAAATATCTCAAATAAGGTTGATATTTGCTTATTTTTTGTCTGATAAGATTCTTCTCCCTAAGCAGATTTTTTGTTAGCGAGATTTACAAACCCCGTTTCCATGTGAGTTGGTAAATTTTGTTAGATGTAAATATAAACGGAATACAATGATTTGTAAATCCTTTTCAACCCATATTCAATTGAATATGCTACAAAGTTAAGATATTTGATGTTTAGACTCATAATCTTTATTTTTTTTTTGCAAATAATAATTAACTTAGAATTTCATGGCTGCAACACGTGCCAAAGTAGTTGGGAAAGGGCATGTTCACCACCGTGTTAGATCACCTTTTCTTTTAACACTCAATAAACGTTTGGGAACTAAAGGGAAACTAATTGTTGAGGCTTTGAAAGTGGAATGCTTTCCCTTTCTTGTTTTATGTAGAGCTTCATTCGTTCAACAGACCGGGGTCTCCGCTGTCGTATTTTAAGCTTCATAATGTGACACACATTTTCGATGGGAGACAGGTCTGGACTGCAGGTGGGTCAGAAAAGTACCCGCACTCTTTTTTTTTTTTACAAAGCCACACTGTTGTAACACGTGCTGAGTGTGGCTTGGCATTGTTTTGCTTAAATAAGCAGGGGCGTCCATGAAAAAGACAGCGCTTAGATGGCAGCATATGTTGTTCCAAAACCTGTATGTACCTTTCAGCATTAATGGTGCCTTCACAGATGTTTAAGTTACCCATGCCTTGGGCACTAATGTACCCCCATACCATCACAGATGCTCGCTTTTGAACTCTGCGTCGATAACAGTCTGGATGGTTCGCTTCCCCTTTGGTCCGGATGACACGATGTCGAATATTTCCAAAAACAATTTGAAATGTGGACTCGTCACACCACAAAACACTTTTCCACTTTGCATCAGTCCATCTTAGATGATCTCGGGCCCAGAGAAGCCGGCGGCGTTTCTGGATGTTGTTGATAAATGGCTTTCGCTTTGCATAGCAGAGCTTTAACTTGCATTTGCAGATGTAACAACGAACTGTATTTAGTGACAGTGGTTTTCTGAAGTGTTCCTGAGCCCATGTGGTGATATATTTTAAAGATTGATGTCGGTTTTTAAAACAGCTCATACGGGTCACGCTCATTCAATGTTGGTTTCCGGCCATGCCCCTTGCATGGAGTGATTTCTCCAGATTCTCTGAACCTTTTGATGATATTATGGACCGTAGATGTTGAAATCCCAAAATTTTTTGCAATTGCACTTTGAGAAACGTTGTTCTTAAACTGTTTGACTATTTGCTCATGCAGTTGTGGACAAAGGGGTGTACCTCGCCCCATCCTTTCTTGCGAAAGACTGAGCATTTTTTGGGAAGCTGCTTTTATACCCAATCATGACACTCACCTGTTCCCAACTAGCCTGCACACCCGTAAGATGTTCCAAATAAGTGTTTGCTAATCATGCCTCAACTTTATTTGTATTCATTACCACCTTTCCCAACTTCGTTGTCACGTGTTGCTGGCATCAATTTCTAAAATTAAAGATTATTTGTAAAAAAAAAAAAAAATGTTTATCAGTTCGAAGATCAAATATGTTGTCTTTGTATTATATTCAACTGAATATGGGTTGAAAATGATTTGGAAATCATTGTATTCCGTTTATATTTACATTTAACACAATTTCCCAACTCATATGGAAATGGGGTTTGTAATAAACAAAGAACAAATTTCAACTGCTATTGAAAAGATGCAAATATTCTTTAATGCATCAGGACTTTTCCTGGACCTTAAACTATATGAATTGTTTCCTATCCATGAATGTGTTAATACATACATTTTCAAAGTCCCTGTAAAATCTGAGTTGAAGCATTTAGATATTAATCTATCAAAAAAAAAAAAAATCAAATTAACTCCCAGAAAAGAAATATAGAAAATATAATTAAACAATGCCAAACTGTGCTAAATGTATGGCAACCAAGAGATTTGTCAATTCTTGGACGACTGTACTTTACCAAAATTGAAGGTTTATCCAGATGTATTTATCCTGCTTATTCTCATTTCATTCCACCTGGAATAATAAAAAAAAACATTGTGACACATGGGTGGCATCGTGGTGATGTTTGCGTTCTCTCGTGGGTGCAGCGTTGATGGAACACAGCATGAAGGTAGGAATGATCATTTATTTAAAACACTATAAAACAGACTAGGAACCAAAACACTTGCACAAAGGCACTAACAAACAAAACAAACAGAACTAGCATAGGAGATAGAAGGAACTAAGAACGCTAGCATGTGAGATAGGGAAATAAACAAAGGAATAGCGTGGAAGCTAACAAGTACAAGAAGAGTATTTATCACAATGCGGTAATGCGACGTCACCTGTTGCGTGTAAAGCCAACTAGAGTCTGAGAACGAATGGCAAACAAAGGAAGTCTTAAATAAGGAGATAATCACAAATCAGGTGCGCAACGACAAACAAGAGACAGGTGACACTAATGCAGAGGACAACAACGCGGTGCCCGCGGGCACCAGGTAGCCCGTAAGGACCAGATGAGTAGCCCGCTGGCCTGTTCTAAAAATAGCTCAAATAGCAGAACTTACCAGTGAGCGGCCTCTATTTTTTAAATTGTATTTATTTACTAGCAAGCTGGTCTCACTTTGCTCGACATTTTTAAATCCAAGAGACAAAACTCAAATAGAATTTTACAATCCAAGAAAATATTTTAAAGAATTGGTCTTCACTTGTTTAAATAAATTCATTTTTTTTTTTACTTTGCTTCTCATAACTTTCAGAAAGACAATTTTAGAGAAAAATACAACTTTAAAAATGATTTTAGGATTTTCAAACACATATACCTTTTACCTTTTAAATTCCTTCCTCTTCTTACCTGACCATTTAAATCAATGTTCTAGTATTTTTTTTTTTATTGTAAACAATAATAAGTACATTTTGATTTAGTTCTTCATTTTAGCTTCTTCAAACTTATTATGATTAAAATTCAAAAAAAGTATTCTGGCAAATCTCGAAAATCTGTAGAATCATATTTAAATCTTATTTCAAAGTGTTTTGAATTTCTTTTCAAATTTTTGTTCTGGAAAATCTAGAAGAAATAATGATTTTGAGCAAATTGGCTATTTCTGGTTATTTATTTAAATGTGTATCAAACTGGTAGCCCTTCGCATGAATCAGTACCCAAGAAGTAGCTCTTGGTTTCAAAAAGGTTGGTGACCCCTGCACTAATGAGTTACTATGGCAACAGAAACAAAACCGGAAGTGCCACCGGGAACTAAGGACGTCAAATAACAAACAGGCTGTGATAACAAAACAGAAAACCGAACCCAAACCAGAACGTGACATGATCAAAGTCGTGGATCATGACAAATATAAACCGACTCAGCTTTAATTTCATTTGTGGAAACAAGACGGATTTAAAAAAGGGCCCACATGGTGAAAGAATATAAAGATGGAAAACTAAATGTTATAGATTTTGATTGTTCAAATCAGTTATTCTGAATCTTATTTCACCTTGTACCACCTCAGAAAGAACGTTGCTCACCAAGTACCACCATAATGACCAACATTAAAATACAGTAGACTTGTAGGCCTATATATTCCTTAAAAAACAAGGCAGAGGTTTCATTTAGCAAGTATATTTAATATTTTTCTGCTACGGCAACACAGTATTAACAGTAACACTGGGTTTGAATATAGGAAAATACAACACTAAATTGGCCCTTGTGTGTGAATGTGAGTGTGAATGTTGTCTGTCTGTCTGTGTTGGCCCTATGATGAGGTGGCGACTTGTACAGGGTCAGTATCAGAATCAGAAATACTTTAATAATGCCAGAGGCGAAATTAAGATTAATTAGGATTTTCAACTTTCCTTTAAACCTAAAAAAGTGATTCTTTGGCAAACCACTAGATGGAGCCTTGGTACCACGTACATGTACCGTAGCTTGAGAAGCTCTGGTTTAAATGGTACCCTGAAAATTAACCTGTGGAAGTCATGGATTAAAAATTGTGATTCCTTCTGGAACTGCATACCCCAAAAAATATTTGGTAAATTAGAAGGATTAAAGATCCATGATATTAAATTATTAGACTTTCACAAACAGAAGCATTTTATTGGAAGATGATGCACACACAAATCACATTCCAATATGAAAGAACAGATTTGACACACAATCAAATAGTTGTTATGGTTGCATTCAGAAAAGTATTTGGTGGCTAGTAGATATTATGGATGCACAAGGCATCTTGCTTAATTATTTCACTTTCATCTACCACTTTTTGAATTTAAACAATTGCAAAAAGATTTGCCCAAAAAAATCTTATTTCTGCTTAAAAAATAATTTGCCGCACTGCTCATTATTTCTTCCAAAACTAATCCTACACATTCCATCAATCAACTGTTTTATTAGATCTTGTCTTACAGTATATTTTAATCCAGGCAAACTAAATAATAATGTTTTTATTACATTTGATGAAGACAAAAATTAAAAAATACAAACATTATATTTCTTCCATTACCAGACAAGGTGAAAGAAACTCACCTTAAAAGCACAGACAATATGTATCCATATTTTTGGTCAAGTACAGTAAATACATCCAACCCGCGACCCCAAAGGGAATAAGCGGTAGGCAATGGATGGATGGATAAATACATCCAAGTACTGACAAATCTCTTTGTTACTGCATACGTTTATCTTAGTTTGACGTTCTTTAATTGTATTTTATATGTTTGTTTTCTGGGTGTTGTTTTTTTTTTATAGGGTTACACCTAAATGTTTTCACCTCAGATAGGCACATTGCAAACATTTTCTTCACACATTCAAGGATAGGGAAAAAATTGATTTTTTTTTTAATTCCAGACAAAGTTCTTATACATGAGAGGAGAAAATACTTTAGTCATGGCACAAAGTACCAAGACGTATGCAGAAATATTTATGCACATATCCATAGAAACTGAAATTGAAAAGCAAACCATAAATTTATGTATTTTCATATTCCGACAACGGAACCGGAAATAGTGATTCTAAAGACAGGACCCCGGAATGGCTTTTAAGAAAATCTGTACTGTGATGCGTGATCAAATCCCTTTTTACCTCCACTTTCATATACAGTATGTGCATACAGATATATGTAAATGTCAGACCCTGTTGTGCCATGTCTAAATATTTTGTGTGTAGGGCTCCAAATAAATTTTAGCCAGACACATGGGTACTGTAATAACCCCGCTTTTACTTTGAAAATAAAACTTCCAGTGTCAGACGATGGAAAAACGATCCGTTTTGGTCTGTTTTTCCGTTTTGTTTACTGGAATCAAATTTTTTCTTTTCAAAACCAAAAATGAAAAACGCTTAGTTTTTTTGTTTTTTTTCGTATTTTAAAACTAAATTAAAATAAACCAGTCTTTTTTTGGGGTTTTCAATATCCCTTTATGAAAAGAAAATTGAGATACAAAAACATACATTACCCAATAACTATTCACACCCTTTGAGATCTCTTCAGAGATGTTCGATCGGATTCAAGTCAGAGCTCTGGCTGGGCCACTCAAGGACATTTTTACAGAGTTGTCTTGATGCCATTCCTTTAATATCTTGGCTGTACTGTATACCATGGGTCCTTGTCCGGCTGAAAGATGAACCGTTGCCCCAGTCTGAGTTCAAGAGCGTTTAGAGTAAAACTTCTCGGGGAAGCGCCCCTCACCATGTAAGAGCAGTGAGGGTGAACGGAGGACTAAATTTGTATTTCAGAAGTTGGGTGGACACGATTGGCAGTACATCGGATGTGGATTGGGGGGCAGGTGGTTTGAAGGATAAGATGCATGTTTTGGATTATTAGGAATACATTAATATTTAACAAATAAATACAGTAACAGAAACATGTATAGGATGACCACTACATTTTTTTTTCTACATTGGACATGGATCAACTCACTATGTACTACTCTCCAGACCATGATTGCATACATGACTTGGCCACCAGTCAGGCACAATACTGTATCGACTGCTATTTCTACCGGATGCTGGATAATGTTTACACAGATTAATGTATTTAGATTTTTGTCGGTTTGATACTGTATGTGCACTACTTTAAAAAGTGAATGTTGTCCTCTAAAAAAAAGTAAGGATCTAAGATAGTTGTCATTGTTTACACCACATGCACAATTCACCAACATGGTCTCGTTCTAATGCCACACTTTTTAGCTAAAATTACAATATTAAACATCAGTAGAACATAATTGTAGAGTATACAACGGTAACACATTGTTTTTAGTAATAATGAAGTAGTAAAGGAGACAATTAAACGCTCGTTCTTCTGGTGACTCAAGCTTGACATCGTTGTATTTAAAATAATATTACGCGTGTGTTATCAGGCATGTAATTTGACCACAATGAAAAAGGCTGAAAAATTTTCCAGGGGACAGGGGGGGCAACGCCCCCCGAAGCTCCTGGTTATTCACCAATTTAACATGCTAAAATTAACAAAAACAGCACCATTTGAAGAAAATATTTTAGTGTTTAAAGACATGAAAACATCATTAACAGAACATACATACCCCAATTATCCTAATGAATCACTGTATATGGTTCAGTCCCAACAGTATTTAGTCACTAATATTTACATCTTGTGTTCATTTCACATCCACAGGTGTCACATTGATCAGTGTTATTATCTACAGTTTATTTACAGTATTACCACATTACCACAGTTCATTTCACACATTTACTTGCTCGGAGAGCCCTAACATGAGGTTTCCTTGCAAATTAAAATACCAAATGTAAACATTTCATTCTTTTCGCTAAAATACATTTATGAAAATAATTAAACATGTTTAGTATTGTTTACTCATATTTGAAAATAGGAAATAATAATAATGTGAGGACACTGACGTATTCCATGAAACAAGTGTGAAAATATTTACTTTCAAGATTGTTACACCACTGACAATATTGTTTCAAGAGACTACATAAGAACTTAATATTAAAAAACAGTATTATATGCAAATTTATTTAGAATAAATTGTTAACTGGAATCAATAATGCGACTCTTTGAATTTCTGTAATTTCATAGTATACTTTCACGTGGCTTTTTATTTTTAGGAAAACACATTTATATATTTTGCAAAGCAATAATTGGTTAATATTTAAAACAAATATGTGTATTTCGCAAGCAAATATTTTAAGCTTACCTCATTATTAACTACCCTGTCTGCAACTGAAGTGGGTTGTTTGGGTGGATCTTTCCTCTCGATGTCTACGGCAGTTGTCGATGTAAACAAAGGATGGAGTCCGTAAGGTTTGCTCACTTTCGGTTGACATCAAAAAGTACCAGCTAGTGAAAAGTTTGTTTTCCTTGCTTCAAGTTGTTTCATATGTTTTTGCTGTTTCGCATGTACTTCCAAAGCCTTGAAACCTCGTGATCCATAGTCAATATTATCATGACACCACGTGCACAAAACTTTTCCGGGACGATCGATTTTCCGAATAAAATCGCAGAACAAAGTCGTAACCTCCTTCTTCCCAACAGTATCAGTGATTTCCCTTTCCATCCAGTCCCATCGAAACTTATTTTTGACATGTTTATCAATTTCTTTTACTCGTGAGCGTCCTTTCTCTCGAGAACTGACATCGTTTACATTTGGAAAATGGCGATAATAACGTCATCATTTATAACAAATGTCCTGATTGGTCACAAGGGACATATCGACCAATCACCAACAGCGTAATATAAGCTACGTCTCGATTACAAAAGACGAATCGGCAAGTAAACGAATCTTGACCTTAGGGTCGGAAAAAAAAACGGAAGATATATATATTTTTTTCCCCCGAGATTAAAAAAGACGGAATTCCAACTTTAGACGGAAAAATCACATGCCTGTGTTATTCTTATTGTGTATGTGTTTTTACTAAATGTCGAGTTGATAGATGATGGCGAGGTTTTGTTGCCATAGAGCTAACAGTAACTATTGTACATCACAACCACATATTTAATATTGACAGGTGTTGACCATAAATTGATTAACGTGAACCCCGACTTATACAAGTTTAGAAACGTATTCGGGTGTTACCATTTAGTGGTTAATTGTACGAAATATGTACTGTACTGTGCAATCTACTAATAAAAGTTTCAATCAATGAGCATGCCTTCTCCCGGTTGGTTTGGCGACGAACATAATTCAGTACTGTGGCGGCTTTCTTTGCCCCATGCCGGAGTTTTCAGACTTTCCCACTCTGGAGGCAGTTTTCAAAAACTTTTGTTACAGACAATCAAAATTGCAATTTTGCATGGGGATAAAAGGCTGAAACGGTACATATCTTCACCGTTTCGACCTGAAGACGGTTCTGTGGGCTTTCAGAACTTTCAATCTTTTTACGCCTGGCACAAGTATTTGACTTGTCGCCATTCATTAGTGTTAGATAATATTTAGAAGGTAAAAAGTGCAGGGGCCAAAAATTTTCTTTTAAAAAGTGTTGGGGACATGCCCCCTCCAGCCCCAATTATCAACTGTTGCTTTCTAAGGTAAATCATGTATATTGATTAACTCATAGAGGTCGGTGCGCAACATAAACAACGGTAACGTTTGTTACATTATGTTTTGATGTAATGTAAAAAGCATGGTTGTGGACCAAATCATTCTTCTAAGTTGTGGTCTCACTGTATGTAGCGACCACTCAAGGAAAATGGCAAAAGTGGCTGCTCTAAACAACCAATAGCTTGGCTTTATTTTCTTCAATCAGATTTTCACACTTTCTTGTCTGTTATCTGGCATTTGTCTAAAAATTGTTATATCTGTACGGTGTCGGAAATACACAATACAAAAAAGGAATATGTGCTGGTTAAATAAGTACATGTTGGTTCAGTTTAGCTTTAACTTAAATGAGTGAAGGGGCGGTAAGAAGCACATTACTAATTTGAAAATGGGGTTTGTCTGCGGAAGCTGCCTCTCGAACAGCATCACGGGTTACTTCAGCTAAGAAAACCTTAATACTAGGTAAGGTAAGAAGGCACAAAACATTTCATTTTGTAGCAAATTTAGATGTTTTGTGGCAGCTATATAAGTAATATGTTCCATGAAAGTTACAGCCATTCATCAAATGTATCCATCTAAACACTTGTAACTTTTAAGTCGTTTCTACAACTATTCGATTAAAGAAACGTTTTGAAACGTTACGATGCATTTTAGCGTTTTAATCACCACAGGGTTTTACTCGTGTCATAGATGCATGGTGTGTCATGGAGGTGTCTTACATGGAATGTGAAACTTGAAGGCAAACAAATGATTTCCTTGTTTCAGTGTTCCTGGATAGGGCAGAGAGACGAAATAGATGAGGCAGAGGAGGCACAAAAACTTGATCACAAATCACTGAAACATATGACAACCACAGTAACTAAGACAACAATTTAATTCCCCCTCAGGTATTAATAAAGTATTTGTGATTCTGAACACAGAAAAAAAAAAAAAAAAAACTTACCTTTGTCTGCAACAGAGATTGTGTTGTTGAAGTACTGTTCCTGAACTGTCCATGCTGTATCATTTACTTTATTGGTGATGCCACAGAAGCCATTGCAGTTCACCTTAACGGCTGCAAAGAAAAAAAAAACATTGTTTTTGCCACAGACAAATTATTTTGTCATTGTTATTCACTGGTTGATAACACAGGAGTCCAAAAAGTTCAATGTAAAACATATACATATATATATATATATATATATATATATATATATATATATATATATATATATATATATATATATATATATATATATATATATATATATATATATATATATATATATATACATATACATATATATATATATACATATATATATATATATATACATATACATATATATATATATACATATATATATATATATACATATACATATATATATGCATATACATACATATATATATATATATATATATATATATATATATATATATATATATATATATATATATATATATAAATACATATATATACATACATATATATATAGATACATATATATACACACATATACACATATATATATATATATATATATATATATATATATATATATATATATATATATATATATATATATATATATATACACATATATGAATTGAATTGAAATATTTATTTCAAACCTGCACAGTACAACTAAACACAGGTTTTTTTTTTTTTACATTTTGGCAGAGATATTCATGCAAGGCTTGAAAAGGGGTTGGATGAAGCAGATGCTTATAATAGCCCAACCCTTCTCACTCATTCCTTATTTAACATAAACAATATAATACAAGAACAATACTCTATAAACAAAAACAAGAAAAACTCCTGTACACTGACAATACTATGAGACAAGACGAGACAAAACACACACACACGTGTGTGTATATATATATATATATATATATATATATATATATATATATATATATATATATATATATATAGATGTATATATATACATATATATATTGAAATGCTCTCTCAAAATTCTCTTGTTAATTATCTACAGGCTACCTAAATATCCTGCAAATGTTTTCGATGATTTTACTGAATTATTGTCTAGCATCTCCACTGACTTTGACTGCCTGGTTATAACTGGTGATTTTAATTTTCATATTGACGATTTGAATGACAGGGGCGCAAAATAACTTTTTACTATTTTAGACACATTTGAACTGTCTCAACATGTGAAAGAGGCTACTCATTGTAAGGGACACACTCTGGACCTGATTATCACAACAGGTCTTAATGTTTCTGATGTTCTTGTGATTGGTCTTTCATTGTCTGATAATTTCTGTGTTTTCTTTAATATTTCTGGAATTCCGGACACACAAACAGAATCAAAGCTGTCAAAAAGCGGTACATAAAATAACATGCTAATGTACTCTTTAAAAACGCCATCTCCTCACTACCACTTCTAAACCCATGTCATGTTGATGATCTTGTAAGCAACTTTAATTCCAAAATTGTGAATATCATAGATATCATTGCACCTGTTACAGTTAAAACGATTTCTGGTAAGCAAAAGGCACCTTGGAGAAAATCTGCTGTTGTAAAAGCCCAGAGAAGAGAGTGCAGGAAGGCTGAACGAATCTGGCAGAATACAAAACTTTATATTCACCATGACATCTATAAAGAGAGCCTCCAGGCCTACAATTTGGTCTTAAAAAGTGCTAGAGAAACATTCTCCTCCAATATCATAAACAGCAACACTAATAAGGCCAAAACCTTATTCGCAACCGTTGACAGACTGACCAACCCCCCAACACAAATACCAGCCGAACTACATTCCACGCAGAAATGCAATGAGTTAGCATTCTTTTATACTAATAAAATTTAAGGCATCAGACGCGCCACCAATATCTCAGGTAAAATAGCTGGACCACCACCCCATTTAGGCAAAAGTAACACAGCAATGATGGCAAGCTTTAATGCCATAGACTCTAAAACTCTAGAGGAAACGGTGACAGCTCTAAAGTAATCCACCTGCTGCCTTGATGTTTTACCCACCAACTTCTATAAGAATTTTTTTGACTGCCTATCAACAGACGTATTGCAAATAATTAATAATTCTATTCAATCGGGCAATTTCCCGAAGGCCTTCAAAACTGCAGTCGTTAAACCTCTTCTAAAAAAGCGGAGCCTAGATTCCTCTGTTATCAACAACTACAGACCAATTTCAAATCTACCATTCATAAGTAAAATAATTGAGAAAGTTGTCCTCCAAGAACTAAATCACTTCTTGGCTTCTACTGACTGCCAAAACCACTTCCAGTCAGGATTTCGACCTCTTCACAGCACAGAGACGGCCCTTCTTAAAGTTCTAAATGACATCCGTCTAAACACAGACTTCAGTATTAATGTATTTGGACCTCAGTGCTGCATTTGACACTGTTGACCACTCAATACTTTTGGACAGGTTGGAAAACTGGGTGGGGATCTCAGGCACAGTTTTAAGTTGGTACAAGTCATATCTACAAGATAGGAACTATTTTGTTTCCATTGGTGACTTTGTATCAGAACCAACCAACGTAACATGTGGAGTCCCCCAAGGTTCAATCTTGGGGCCGACATTATTTAACATCTATATGCTCCCACTAGGACAAATCATGCAAAATAATAACATTGACCATCATTGCTATGCCGATGACACCCAAATCTATGTAGCACTATCACCAAATGACTATCGCCCCATAGATCTTCTGTGCGAAAATGTCCTACAACTAAATGAAGATAAAACTGAGATAATTGTTTGTGGTGCTAAAAAAGAAAGGTCTAAAGTCATCCAACACCTTCAATCACTGTCCCTGAAAACCTCAAATAAAGCCAGAAATCTTGGGGTTATTTTAGATTCTAATTTACATTTCGACAGTTACATCAAATCAGTAACAAAATCGGCCTACTATCACCTCAAAAATGTAACAAAACTTAGAGGGCTCAAGTCAGCACAAGACTTGGAAAAACTTGTACATGCCTTTATTACAAGTAGGCTAGACTATTTTAATGGTCTCCTTGCAGGTCTTCCCAAAAAAACTGTCAGGCAGCTACAGCTTGTTCAGAACGCTGCCGCTAGAGTTCTAACAAAGACCAAAAAATGTGAGCACATTACACCAATTCTTAAATCCTTACATTGGCTCCCTGTACATCAGAGAATTGATTTCAGAATCCTCCTGCTCACATATAAATCACTACATGGTCTATGGCCGAAGTACATCACTGATATGCTCCCACTATATAACCCCTCTAGATCACTAAGATCTTCTGAGACCAATCTGTTAGTGGTTCCCAGAGTAAACTCAAATCAAGGGAGAGCATCATTCAGTCACTATGCAACAAATAGCTGGAATAAACTTCCTGAAGGTGGCAGACTTTCCCCAACTCTGACTACTTTTAAAACTAAACTGAAAACGTTTATGTTCACCTTAGCTTTCAGCTAAATCTTTTAATCTTTTACCTTTTAACGTCTGCACTGTTTTTATTTGTATTGCCTGCATTTTAATTTTGCTTTTATTTTATTTTATTTCATTTCACTTTGTTGTTTGTGAAGCACTTTGAGTCTGCCTTGTGTATGAAAAGTGCTATACAAATAAGCTGCCTTGCCTTGCCTATACATACATACATATATATATATATATATACATATATATATATATATATACATATATATATATATATATATATATATATATGTATATATATATATATATATATATATATATATATATATATGTATATATATATATATATATATATATATATATATATATATATATATATGTATATATATATATATATATATATACATGCATACATACATATACATATATATATACATACACATACATATACATATATATATATACATATATATATACACACACATATATACACATTTTTATATATATATATATATATATATATATATATATACACACACACACACACACATATATATATACATATACACATACATATATACACATATAAACATATATGTATATATATATAAATACATATACAAATACATATACACACATATATACATATATGTATATATATATATACATACATATATACTGTATATATATACACATACATTCATATATATATATATATATATATATATATATATATATATATATATATATATATATATATATATATATATATCTTGATTGGATTATCCAGAGAATAGTGATCGATACCGTGGTAGAGCGCAATATGTATGTGTGTGAAAAATCACAAGACTACTTCATCTCTACAGAACTGTTTCATGAGGGGTTCCCTCAATCATCAGGAGATGGTCTCCTGATGATCGTTCCACACATACATACATACATATATACATATATACATACATACATATACATATATATATATATATATATATATATATATATATATATATATATATATATATATATATATATATATACACACACACATATATACATACACACATATGTATATATATATATACATACACACATTATATATATATATATATATATATATATATATATATTCGCACACGCACACACACTCAAACACGCACACACACACACACACACACAAAGGATGATTAAAAAACAATACACCAAAATCATCACGCATTTATTCAGTTCTACAGCATTGTCATAGACTTTATAGACACTACCAAACTGTGTGTGACTTTTTTCTGTGGGGCTCCTGTTTCATCGATGACATTACCATGAATTGATTAACGTGGACCCTGACTGAAACAAGTGGAAAAACGTATTTGTGTGTTACCATTTAGTGGTCAACTGTCCAGAATATGTACTGTACTGTGCAATATACTAATAAAAGTTTCAATTAATCAATCAATCAAACCGCCACTCTTCCAACTGCGCCGCACGGTACACAAGGTGAGATGCGCACGCGCACACAGGACCCCTAGACCCATGTTTTTTTTTTAATAATTTTTAAATAATGTCTGTTCTAAACAAAAAAACATAAACCAGTATGTATGCTTTATAATCTAAACGATTAGTAAATTACATAAATCTAGTTTCCGACACGTTAGGTTCTGTTGTATTCTGAAGGATATTGTGCTTCCTTGTTAGACGAGATCAGAGTTCCTGTCTTTCAGCATAAAGACGAATACATGTACAGTTATGTTTTCTTACCTTTACAATGTATCTTTTGCCCCACTTTGACTGTCACGGTCCCCGTGATGGATTCGCCGGGTGTATACACTTCTTTATTTCGGTCGAAGGTGATCTCAAACGCCTCAATCTTGCCCATGTTCGTCTCGATCCCACAAGGAAAGCAACAGTCACCTTTGACAAGCCCCGCCCCCAACAATATCACGACACCCGAAACTGGCTCGTCTGGTTTCCACAACACTTGCTTTCTTAACATATCAACCAGCCCAGGTGGTTACCTGCATCTATTAGACCAGGGGTGTCAAACTCAAATACAGAGTGGGCCAACATTTAAAACTGAACAAAGCCGCGGGCCGAGGTTGAACAAATTAACCTTTTAATCGGGACCCAAACAAGTTTTGCATTGAATATTGAACAACCAAGGCTTATATAACTTTAGGGTTAGATACAAAATCCATCCATCCATCCATTTTCTACCGCTTATTCCCTTTTTGGGGTCGCTGGCGCCTATCCCAGCTACAATCGGGCGGAAGGCGGGGTACACCCTGGACAAGTCGCCACCTCATCACAGGGCCAACACAGATAGATAGACAACATTCACACTCACATTCTTCCTCCCACTTCCAAAGACATGCACCTGGGGATAGGTTAATTGGCAACACTAAATTGGCCCTAGATCAGGGGTCGGGAACCTTTTTGGCTGAGAGAGCCAAGAAAGCCAAATATTTTAAAATGTGTTTCTGTAAGAGCCATATAAAAAATGTTTTAACCCTGAACACAACGAAACCAATGCATTTTTAAGTAAGACCAACATTTCTAGAGTATAATAGGTCTCTTATTCTTTGTAATATAATTGTCATTCTGAATCTAATTGTGGAGGGGGTGTGGCCTGCGGGCCTGCAGCGAAGCGGTGTTTTGCCAGGATAGGACTCGAAATCAGCGACAGGTGCGTAGACTGCCCACCTGGGCCTTGTTATCTAATCACCTGTCGCTCTGTTATAAGCAGCAGCCAGGACGAGAGACAGGGTTGAGGCTGAAGCCAGAGCGCGAGTGAGAACGAAAGAGAAAAAGACAATTGCTGGAAAGCAACTGAGAGACTTATTGAAAAATAAAACAATAATGTAACTTTGAAACAGGCTCTCATGTCGGTACTTGATGGTCTGAAGAACCCCCAGGAGGG
Organism: Nerophis ophidion; assembly: GCF_033978795.1. Lineage (NCBI taxonomy): Eukaryota > Metazoa > Chordata > Actinopteri > Syngnathiformes > Syngnathidae > Nerophis > Nerophis ophidion. The sequence continues at coordinate 20,903,498 of NC_084611.1, forward strand.
CAAACCCCACACTAACCAATAATAAATAAATAACTTCTTACCATTAACGCAACTTCTTGAACAGGTGCGGTAGAAAATGGATGGATGGATTAAAAATGCATGAAAATGTGTTTTATATTTTGACCGTAATTTTTAACACTTTAATTACAACTGGAATTTTTCATTACTTATTGTGTTAAGTAATATCAGCCCAGATTTATCCGAGAGCCGGATGCAGTCATCAAAAGAGCCACATCTGGCTCGCGAGCCATAGGTTCCCTAGCCCTGCCCTAGATGCAAAATCGAGTTTTAAAAAATAATAATTAAAGAATATCAATGGCATATCAAATAACATTTAAATAAACATTGAAGGCCCATTTTTATTTGCAGCCTTCTGAGGTGAATATCAAATAAAACATTTTCCACAGGCTAATAATACATTTGAAAATAAAATAACAATAATGAATGAATCAAACATTCAAGCCTTGAAGTAGCAAGGGAAAGTGCAGGAATAAAACATTAATTATTGCGCAGTTTGCTACACTGATTTGCTTTAACACTGAATATGGAACAAGTAACACTAATATAACTTAATAGTGCAAAATCAACTTTCAAAAACAAACAGAAAAAAATTCATGGTACATTAATCAAATTTAAATACAAAATGTAATGCCTCTTTTCTATTTGCAGCCCTGCGATGAGGTAGCGACTTGTCCAGGGTGTGTGCCTTCCGCCCAATTGTAGCTGAGATGGGCAACAGCGCCCCCCGCGAATAAGCGGTAGAAATGGATGGATGGATATTTGCAGCCTTCTAAAATACATATCAACATTAACTTTTTCCACAGGCTTATAAATTTGAAAATAAAATAACAATAAAGTGGGCGGGTTTGGTGGTAGCTGTGTATATTGTAGCGTCCCGGAAGAGTTAATGCTGCAAGGGGTCCTGGGTATTTGTTCTGCTGTGTTACGTTGCAGATGTTCTCCCGAAATGTGTTCGTCATTCTTGTTTGGTGTGGGTTCACAGTGTGGCGCATATTTGTAACAGTGTTAAATCTGTTTATACGGCCACCCTCAGTGTGACTTGTATGGCTGTTGACCAAGTATGCTTTGCATTCACTTAGGTGTGCTTACAGGCCGCTTACATTATGTGACTGGGTCGGCACACTGTTTGTATGGAGGAAAAGCGGACGTGACGCCCCCAATATTGTGGTCCGAGTGGAAATCATGAGAAATTCGGGAGAATGGTAATCCCGGGAGATTTTCGGAATGGACACTGAACTTCGGGAGTCTCCTGGGAAAATCGGGAGGGTTGGCAAGTATGAGTATTAGCGGTGAATGCGGTGTTGCAGCGGCACAGCCGCTGAATAGCACCGGCGGGCCAGTTCTAATGTTAATTTGATATTGCCTCAAGGGCCAAATGAGGTTACACGGTGGGCCAAATTTGGCCCGCGGGCCAGAGTTTGACACCCATACATTAGATCAGGGGTAGGGAACCTATGGCTTGCGAGCCAAAGTTGGCTCTTTTGATGACTGCATCTGGCTCCCGGACAAGTAATGATTAATTCCACTTGTAATCACAGTGTTAGAAATAACATTCACAATAAAAATATTCTCATGCTTTTATATGTTCAAGAAGTTCCGTTAATGGTAAGAAGTAATTTATTTATTATTGGTTAGTGTGGGGCTTGCCCTCCTGGGGGTTTCAGGGTTACAATATTGTTTTATTTTTCAATAAGTCTCTCAGTTGTTTTCCAGCAATTGTCTTTTTCTCTTCCGTTCTGGCTCCAGTTCCAACCCCGTCTCTCCTCCTGGCTGCTGCTTATAACAGAGCAACAGGTGATTAGATAACAAGGCCTAGGTGGACCTTCTACGCACCTGTCGCTGATTTTGAAGCCGGTCCTGGCACACCCTGCTTCGCTGCAGGCCCGCAGGCCACGCCCCTTCCACAGTTAGCTTCAGAATAACAATATTATTACATAGAATAAGAGACCTATTGTACTCTAGAAATGTTGGTCTTACTTAAAAATGCACACGTTTATTTGTGTTCAGTGTTAAAAAAAAATGATATGGCTCTTATAGAAATACAGTTTAAATTATTTGGCTTTCTTGGCTCTCTCAGCCAAAAAGGGTTCCCGACCCCTGCATTAGATTGTACATATTTGGTCTTACCATGGTCAAAATACGTGATCGTGGGCTTAGAATGTTTACCTTTCTGTACACAAAGGATTGAAAGGGCGTGGTCGTTCAATCGTTCCAAATACAAACTAACGAAAAGTTAGTGTTGCGTGATCAATGTAAAAATACATTTTAAAAAAAGTCAATACTTTGGTGTTTTCTCGCCAAATGCGCCGTGTGGTTTTCATCAAAAAGCCTACCTGAAACCGTTTGTGGAGGTGCACTGTTTTAAACTTTTTAAACGTCACTTTTAATTGATATGGCAGTGGTCACCAACCCGGTGCCCGCGGGCACCAGGTAGCCCGTAAGGACCAGATGAGTCGCCCGCTGGCCTGTTCTAAAAATAGCTCAAATAGCAGCACTTACCAGTGAGCTGCCTCTATTTTTTAAATTGTATTTATTTACTAGTGGACCGAGTGGACCATGTTCCGAACCTCTATTGTCGAGGCGGCTGATTGGAGCTGTGGCCGCAAGGTTGTTGGTGCCTGTCGTGGCGGTAATCCCAGAACCCGTTGGTGGACACCAGCAGTGAGGGATGCCGTCAAGCTGAAGAAGGAGTCCTATCGGGTTCTTTTGGCTCATAGGACTCCGGAGGCAGTGGACGGGTACCGACGGGCCAAGCGGTGTGCAGCTTTAGCGGTCGCGGAGGCAAAAACTCGGACATGGGAAGAGTTCGGGGAAGCCATGGAAAACGACTTCCGGACGGCTTCGAAGCGATTCTGGACCACCATACGGCGCCTCCGGAAGGGGAAGCAGTGCACTATCAACACCGTGTATGGTGCGGATGGTGTTCTGCTGACTTCGACTGCGGATGTTGTGGATCGGTGGAGGGAATACTTCGAAGACCTCCTCAATCCCACCAACACGTCTTTCTTTGAGGAAGCGGTGCCTGGGGAATCTGTAGTGGACTCTCCTATTTCTGGGGCTGAGGTCGCTGAGGTAGTTAAAAAGCTCCTCGGCGGCAAGGCCCCGGGGGTGGATGAGATCCGCCCGGAGTTCCTTAAGGCTCTGGATGCTGTGGGGCTGTCTTGGTTGACAAGACTCTGCAGCATCGCGTGGACATCGGGGGCGGTACCTCTGGATTGGCAGACCGGGGTGGTGGTCCCTCTCTTTAAGAAGGGGGACCGGAGGGTGTGTTCCAACTATCGTGGGATCACACTCCTCAGCCTTCCCGGTAAGGTTTATTCAGGTGTACTGGAGAGGAGGCTACGCCGGATAGTCGAACCTCGGATTCAGGAGGAACAGTGTGGTTTTCGTCCTGGTCGTGGAACTGTGGACCAGCTCTATACTCTCGGCAGGGTTCTTGAGGGCGCATGGGAGTTTGCCCAACCCGTCTACATGTGCTTTGTGGACTTGGAGAAGGCATTTGACCGTGTCCCTCGGGAAGTCCTGTGGGGAGTGCTCAGAGAGTACGGGGTATCGGACTGTCTTATTGAACAGTCCGCTCCCTGTATGATCAGTGTCAGAGCTTGGTCCGCATTGCTGGCAGTAAGTCGGACACGTTTCCAGTGAGGGTTGGACTCCGCCAAGGCTGTCCTTTGTCACCGATTCTGTTCATAACTTTTATGGACAGAATTTCTAGGCGCAGCCAAGGCGTTGAGGGGTTCCGGTTTGGTGGCCACGGGATTAGGTCTCTGCTTTTTGCAGATGATGTCGTCCTGATGGCTTCATCTGGCCGGGATCTTCAGCTCTCACTGGATCGGTTCGCAGCCGAGTGTGAAGCGACCGGAATGAGAATCAGCACCTCCAAGTCCGAGTCCATGGTTCTCGCCCGGAAAAGGGTGGAGTGCCATCTCCGGGTTGGGGAGGAGACCCTGCCCCAAGTGGAGGAGTTCAAGTACCTAGGAGTCTTGTTCACGAGTGGGGGAAGAGTGGATCGTGAGATCGACAGGCGGATCGGTGCGGCGTCTTCAGTAATGCGGACGTTGTATCGATCCGTTGTGGTGAAGAAGGAGCTGAGCCGGAAGGCAAAGCTCTCAATTTACCGGTCGATCTACGTTCCCATCCTCACCTATGGTCATGAGCTTTGGGTCATGACCGAAAGGATAAGATCACGGGTACAAGCGGCCGAAATGAGTTTCCTCCGCCGGGTGGCGGGGCTCTCCCTTAGAGATAGGGTGAGAAGCTCTGCCATCCGGGAGGAACTCAACGTAAAGCCGCTGCTCCTTCACATCGAGAGGAGCCAGATGAAGTGGTTCGGGCATCTGGTCAGGATGCCACCCGAACGCCTCCCTAGGGATGTGTTTAGGGCACGTCCAGCTGGTAGGAGGCCACGGGGAAGACCCAGGACACGTTGGGAAGACTATGTCTCCCGGCTGGCCTGGGAACGCCTCGGGATCCCCCGGGAAGAGCTAGACGAAGTGGCTGGAGATAGGGAAGTCTGGGCTTCCCTGCTTAGGCTGCTGCCCCCGCGACCCGACCTCGGATAAGCGGAAGATGATGGATGGATGGATGGATGGATTATTTACTAGCAAGCTCGTCTCGCTTTACTCGACATTTTTAATTCTAAGAGAGACAAAACTGAAATCGAATTAGAAAATCCAAGAAAATATTTTAAAGACTTGGTCTTCACTTGTTTAAATAAATTCATTTATTTTTTTACTTTGCTTCTTATGACTTTCAGAAAGACAATAATAGAGAAAAAATACAACCTTAAAAATGATTTTGGGATTTTTAAACACACATCTTTTTACCTTTTGAATTCCTTCCTCTTCTTTACTGACAATTTAAATCAATGTTCAATTTTTTTTTTTATTGTAAAGAATAATAAATACATTTTGATTTAATTATTAATTTTAGCTTCTGTTTTTCCGACGAAGAATATTTGTGAAATATTTATTTAAACTTGTTATGATTAAAATAAAATAAAAATATTGTGGCAAATCTAGAAATTCTGTAGAATCAAATGTAAATCTTTTTTCCAAGTCTTTTGAATTTCTTTTAAAATTTTTGTTCTGGAAAATCTAGAAGAAATAATGATTTTTTTTGTTACAAATATAGCTTGGTCCAATTTGTTATAACAAAGTGCAGATTGGAGTTTAACCTATTTAAAACATGTCATCAAAATTCTAAAATTAATCTTAATCAGGAAAAATTACTGTTCCATAAATTCTTCTTTAATTTTTTTAAAAAAGATTCGAATTAGCTAGTTTTTCTCAAATTTTTTCGGTTGAATTTTGAACTATAAAGAGTCGAAATTGAAGATAAAATATGTTTCAAAATTTAATGTTCATTTTTTTCGTGTTTTCTCCTATTTTAAACCGTTTTTTTCAAAGTGTTTTTTTCATAATTTACCGAAATCTACCGAAGATGTCGTAGTGGTTTGTGCAGCCCTTTGAGACACTAGTTATTTAGGGCTATATAAGTAAACATTGATTGATTGATTGATTGATAATTTATTCTCTTCAAAAAACCTTCCGTAAAAGGAAAAAAAAAATGTACGACTGAATGACAGACAGAAATGTCCATTTTTTTTATATACATATATAAATTTATTTATCAAAGGTAAATTGAGCAGTTTGGCTATTTCTGGCAGTTTATTTAAGTGTGTATCAAACTGGTAGCCCTTCGCATTAATCAGTACCCAAGAAGTAGCTCTTGGTTTTAAAAATGGTTGGTGACCTCTGTGATATGGGATAGTGTGTGTGTTTGTGTGTGTGTGTGTGTGTGTGTTGAAATAAGTTTATTTCGGTCATATAATCAATCAAATCAATCAACCATTTTGTGGGATCAGTTTTACAGTACAGGACCTGTACTGTAAAACCGACAGTGACAGGTATAATTTATACCTCATATTGTCTTATTTTGCCTGCTTCTCACTCCAGGCCAACAGATGGGAGTATAACACTTCAAGCCGTAATTCAACTGCAAGTCAGCCTACAGGAAGAAGGAGAAAACCACGAACGCCATTTCCGGTGTGTACGTTTTTGAGTTATTGAATTTCTGCAAAGGACTACAAAATGAGGACAATCGTGATGGTCGCAGAAAAACCTTCCCTGGCTCAGTCAATTTCCAAGATTCTTTCCAAAGGTCCGTATGGATTGGTTATTCTTACTGTACATACGGATTTATTATGGTTTGAGCACGAAAGACAGTGCGCTTTATTTTTGTTGTCGTGTAGCTGACGCTCATGTCAAGTCAAAGTCTGTTTTTTTTTTAACTCATTTATTAGCAAGAGCCGTTTGAAACTGACCGAAATAAGTGAATAGAATGTAACGCATTTTGACACGAAAGCAAGGATTGTTTGATAACAATTTAAAACTTTAGCACTTTTGTCATCTACGGTTGGTCAGTGTTACTTTTGTATATTAGTTCAGGGGTTTTCAACCACTGTGCCGCGGAGATACACAGTCTGGTGTGCCGTGGGATATTAGGTAATTTCACCAATTTGTGTTAAAAATATTTTTTGCAAACCAGTAATTATAGTCTGCAAATTATATGTTGTTGTTAAAGGCCTACTGAAATGAGATTTCCTTAAGATGCTTTCAAATGGCTCCAAGGGACTTTACTGACTTGTTCAAGTCATCCATTCATCAATCCATTTTCTACCGCTTATTCCCTTTGGGGGGGGCGCTGGCGCCTATCTCAGCTACAATCGGGCGGAAGGCGGGTACACCCTGGACAAGTCGCCACCTCATCGCAGGGCCAACACAGATAGACAGACAACATTCACACTCACATTCACACACTAGGGCCAATTTAGTGTTGCCAATCAACCTAACCCCAGGTGCATGTCTTTGGAAGCTGGAGGAAGCCGGAGTACCCGGAGGGAACCCACACATTCACGGGGAGAACATGCAAACTCCACACAGAAAGATCCCGAGCCCGGGATTGAACCCAAAACTACTCAGGACCTTCGTATTGTGAGGTAGACGCACTAACCCCTCTGCCACCGTGAAGTCAATGATTTGTTTTTTCAGATCTGTGCTGAGTTCCTTTGACTTTCCCATTGTCGCTTTTGTAACTTAGTCTAATGACTGCACATGAGCCCTATTTAAATGGGCTCAGAGAAGTCAACAGGTGCCGTCAATCATAATCACTCACAAAGTTAAAGGCCTACTGAAATGAGATTTTCTTATTCAAACGGGGATAGCAGGTCCATCCTATGTGTCATACTTGATCATTTCGCGATATTGCCTTATTTTCGCTGGAAGGATTTAGTAGAGAACATCCACGATAAAGTTCGCAACTTTCGGTGCTAAGAAAAATGCATTGCCTCTACCGGAAGTCGCAGACGATGACGTCACATGTTTGATGGCTCCTCACATATTCACATTGTTTATAATGGGAGCCTCCAACAAAAAGTGATATTCAGACCGAGAAAACGACAATTTCCCCATTAATTTGAGCGAGGAGCGACTTGTCCAGGGTGTACCCTGCCCTCCGCCCGATTGTAGCTGAGATAGGCGCCAGCGCCCCCCGCGACCCCGAAAGGGAATGAGCGGTAGAAAATGGATGGATGGAATTTGAGCGAGGATGAAAGATTCGTGTTTAAGGATATTGATAGCGACGGACTAGAAAAAATACGACAACAAAAAATGCGATTGTATTGGGATGGATTCAAATATTTTTAGACACATTTACTAGGTTAATTCTGGGAAATCCCTTATCTTTCTATTGTGTTGCTAGTGTTATGTGAGTTTAATAGTACCTGATATTTGGAAGGGTGTCTCCACGGGTGTCTTGACGCGCAGTGTCTCAGGGGAGTCGACTGCAGCTATGGACGGCACAAGCTCAGCTTTTCACCGGTAAGAACTGACTTTTTAACCACAATTTTCTCACCGAAACCTGCTGGTTGACATGTGGTCGGGATCCATGTTCTCTTGACCGCACTCTGGTCCATAGGAAAGTTTCACCTCCAGGAATTTTAAACAAGGAATCACCGTGTGTTTGTGTGGCTAAAGGCTAAAGCTTCCCAACTCCATATTTCTACTGTGACTCCTCCATTATTAATTAAACAAATTGCAAAAGATTCAGCAACACAGATGTCCAAAAAACTGTATAATTATGCCGTTAAAGCAGACGACATTTAGCTGTGTGTGTGCGCAGCGCTCCTACTTCCTAAAAACCAGTGACGTCTTGCGTACACGTCATCATTACACGACGTTTCAAAGACGAAACTCCCGGGAAATTTAAAATTGCAATTTAGTAAACTAAAAAGGCCGTATTGGCATGTGTTGCAATGTTAATATTTCATCATTGATATATAAACTATCAGACTGCGTGGTGGGTAGTAGTGGGTTTCAGTAGGCCTTTAAGTGGTGGTGCTGTCTAGAGCTAAGCAGAGTAACCGTGTAATATTCTTCCATATCAGTAGGTGGCAGCCGGTAGCTACTAGCTTTGTAGATGTCGGAAACGGGGGCAGGCAGTGTGCAGGTAAAAAGCTGTCTAATACTTAAACCAAAAGTAAACAAAAGGCGAGTGGCCCTAAGAAAAGGCATTTAAGCTCAGGGAAGGCTATGCAGAATGAAACTAAAACTGAACAGTCTACAACAGGGGTCACCAACCTTTTTGAAATCAATAGCTACTTTTTGGGTACTGTTTAATGCGAAGGACTACCAGTTTGATACACACTTAAATAAATTGCCAGAAATAGCCAATTTGCTCAATTTACCTTTAATCATCATTTCCAGCATGAACTGGAACCTGCCCAAAGTGCCAATACGTAATTTTCCTGCATGATCTGGCACCTGCCCAGAGTGCCAAAACCACCTGTAACTGGTGTATTGACCATGGCATTACGGTCCACGATTGGCCTGCCAACTCCCCTGACCTGAACCCTATAGAGAATTTGTGGGGTATTGTGAAGAAGACGCTGAAAGACACCAGACCCAATAATGCAAATGAGCTAAAGGCCGCTAGTGAAGCATCCTGGGCATCCATAACAACCCAGCAATACCACAGGCCGATTGCCTCCATGCCACGCTGCATTGATGCAGTAATCCATGCGAAAGGATTCCTAACCAAGTACTTAGTGCATTAATTGACATTTTCAAATGTTTGATTTTGTTTTGCTGTTATACATCTTTTTTTTTACTTGGTCTGGGGAAATATTCATTTTTTTTAAGATAAGAATTTTGAGTTTTCTTAAGCTGTATGCCATAATCAGCAATATTAAAATAACAAAAGGCTTGCAATATTTCAGTTGATGTGTAGTGCATCCAGAATGTATGACATTTCCATGTTTTTATTTTCTTTACAGAAAATAAAGGACTTTATTACAATATTGTAATTTTCTGAGACAGTCCTGTGTGTATATATGTGTGTGTATATATATATATATATATATATATATATATATATATATATATATATACATACACAAACCCCGTTTCCATATAAGTTGAGAAATTGTGTTAGATGTAAATATGAACGGAATACAATGATTTGCAAATCATTTTCAACCCATATTCAGTTGAATATGCTACAAAGACAACATATTTGATGTTCAAACTGATAAACATTTTTCTTTTTGCAAATAATCATTAACTTTAGAATTTGATGCCAGCAACACGTGACAAAGCATTTTTTTGTTTTGTAGTATGTCAGTTTTTGTTTCATTTTGCGTAGCTTTCCCTATGCTTCTGTGTCTTTTGAAGCGGCACTCGTCTTTTGTTTTTTTTTGGTCTCTGGATTAAATACATTTTTACCTGTAACTTACCTTCCTCAGTTTTCTTTATTCCTGGAAACACGCCAAATATCGCCGTAATGCAACGCAAGCGTCACAGTTAGAAGTGAGAATATTTATTATTTTGGGCCAAACCGTTTCAATGAACCACATGGAGTTGTTGGAGAATATCAAAGCTTGTTTAGTTGACTATCTCATTAGCCGAACTGCTTTGTGTTTAAATTGATATCAAAAAGTAAACCCCATGTTTTTTACCATTACCTGTTTTTTTTTTTTTCATTTCCCAAAGTGATTATTTTAATAGCCATTCAGGTTACATAGCACTTTGTTAATGTTGTGGGATCTGTCCTGATAAAGTATACCCATTTCCAAACATTTATTACATGTCAAGCTACACAAAATGTGCATAACTAAAAAAACAAACAAACAAAAAAACTTTTCTATCGAAATACAGATAAAGGCATCATGTAATACAAAAAACTGACATATTGATACTATTAATGAACAAAAACACAAATATGTGTGTCTTTAAATATATGGATGATATTTATTAGTCTGCGATGAGGTGGCGACTTGTCCAGGGTGTACCCCGCCTTCCGCCCGATTGTAGCTGAGATAGGCGCCAGGGCCCCCCGCGTCCCCAAAAGGGAATAAGCGGTAGAAAATGGATGGATGGATATTTATTAGTTTTATTAGACATTAAAAATTAAATGATGCTTCACTCCCCTGCCCAACACTGTATTACCTAAAATAAACATAGCATGATAAATAATCGTGATTTTCTGTATTTTATTTTGGCCATCAATGTGCAGCCCTATGTGTAAGGATAGATATCATATATGAACACTTTTCATCTATATGGACAAAAAGAGAGCTAGTCATATGGCCATCAGGTGCCATCTTGCAAGACTAGATCTCATATATGTATACAATTTTTATCTATATAAGGTGGCGACGTGTCCAGGTTGTACCCAGCCTTCCGCCCGATTGTAGCTGAGATAGGCACCAGCGCCCCACACGACCCCAATGGGAATAAGTGGTAGAAAATGGATGGGTGGATGGATGGATGAGCAAAAACAGCAGCCCGTTTTATGGCCATCAGGTGCCCTCTTGCAAAATTCTTACATTATTTTAATTTGTTTATATCTTATATCCATAAGATGCTAGCTGCAAAAATTTCACATCTATTTGTATATATTTTTTTATTTCTGTTATAATTTAGTTTCTGGCATAATACTTTGTTTATAATGTTTGTGTTGCTTTCATATGCTAATGCCATTTCTACTTGAGGTGCATGAAACATAGTTTTTCTTGTCTACAATGTGTCTTCTACAAAGAAAATAATTTTAAAAGTGTTTTTTTTTAAACAAAACTTGATTAAAAGATTTCAATATAAGTACTTATATATGTAGTATAAGTACTACAGGGACGGCGTGGCGCAGTGGGAGAGTGGCCGAGCGCAACCCGAGGGTCACTGGTTCAAATCCCACCTAGAACCAACCTCGTCACGTCCGTTGTGTCCTGAGCAAGACACTTCACCCTTGCTCCTGATGGGTGCTGGTTGGCGCCTTGCATGGCAGCTCCGCCCATCAGTGTGTGAATGTGTGTGTGAATGGGTAAATGTGGAAGTAGTGTCAAAGCGCTTTGAGTACCTTGAAGGTAGAAAAGCGCTATACAAGTACAACCCATTTATTTATCATTTACTTTTTGATAATTTTGAGCGCATTTAAAAATTTGGCGATAACCGTGATCATTTTGGTCACAATGACTGTCAGAAAAAATGTTCATACCGTGACATCCCTAGTTAATGGTGGCCATTTTTTTAATGGCTCTTGCTCTGATATTCTAAAATGTGTGTACTTCAGGCATCTAAAGCTGTAGTTGCTGTAATTCTTTACAAGAAAAAAAAGTGACACTTGAGTCAATGATTTGTTTAAGTGGATGACATATCTAACAAACTTGCGAAGCACATCTTTGAGCGTAAGCTTCTTTTTGAGGATAGAAGTATAGAAATATTGGCACCTTTAATGCCTACTGCCTTAATTCAAAAGAAATAAAACTTTAATTACTTTAACTTGTAATAATAATGGAGTTTATTTTGAATATGCATAGCAGCATTACATTTAGGAACATCATTTTGTTACACTTGTACATATTAAATCATTCTAGTTAGATCAGAGAACATCCCAATCAGCTGTGCCTGGAAATAACACATATACATGCTATGGTGATGAGTTCAAACTCCAGAGAGTAGCTCGCTGTCGGCAAACAGCTGGGGTTTTTCTTGAGGACAGGCATCCGTAGAGATACAGGTATGGTCTCCAGACCAAAAGCATGGTCGAGCCCTCTGCAGGAATGGCTTGTGTGGCAGCTGGCTTCATGAATAACCTGAGGTACCCGGTTCAAGTCGATGTTCTCACTAGACAAAAAGAGCAGAAAAAGATCAGACCGCTAGAGAGTGTGTATATGCATGTAACACACTGTATATATTAGGAATACACCAAATCATCGGCCAGGTTGATTATCGATGCTGATTTTGAGCTTTTTGACATGTATCCGTATTGGACTTTTTAATCTATATTGGCTTTTTTAATTTAATTTTTTTAATATTGATAATAAATAGTATTATTTAACCTCTAAAATAACTACGACTGTCATTAAAATGTAAATGTAATTATCATCAAACAAGCGTCTGTGCCTTTTTTAATCCGACAGACCCATTTAAAACCGGTCGCACATCTGTGTCCAGCATTGTGCCGCCCACGGCGCCATCTGATTGGTTATAAAAACTGTGCATAAGTAAGAGGCAGAGCCAATCAGAAATGATGATATTTCACGTTGTTTACTGAAACCACGCAGAGCCAATCAGAAGCCAAAGTCTTAGGCAGGCTCACGGTTGAGAAACTTTACGGATGTGTCAAAGCAACTTAAAATAAGAAAATACTCACAGAATTGTAATAAACATCCCAGTTATTTACATGTAACAACCACCAGTAATGTTAATGTGAGCAAAATACCGTACAAAACTTAATGGACATAAACAGCTCTGCTGGCATGTAGTACCTTACCATGTGCCTTGAATCAGTTGAAGCAAATCTGCTGAAATTATCATTATGGAAAGAGTCTGGTAGCGTAGAAGCATATTTGTGTGACAGAGCGATTAAAGGACTTTAACTAAACTCGTCCATTCATCCATTTTCTACCACTTTTTCCTTTTCAGGGTTTGCAGGCGGTGGGTTAACACTGTCTCGTTGTTTTGCATGGATACACGAAGAGGGTAGAGAATATGTGCCACACAGAAGCTGTGGAACAGCAAAGCAGTTGTCGTGCGATATTTGTATCCCTAAAATATTTTGTAGCTGCCAGTATACAGTACGTGTGTGCAGGCTGCCGAATAATGCATAATAATACAATATGTGGATTGTTACGATCATGCCTTGATGAAGATGTTAATAACGTAACCTATATTGATACTTAAAATTTGCTTTTGATGATCTGTATATACGTTTGCATATACAGTGATACATAGAGATATGATTTTTTCCAGTTAGGTAGCTTTTCTGCAAATTGCTACGCTTTAGGTTGCGAACAAAAGTTAGTCTTACGAGGCTCCCCACTGCTGGTTGATGTTGCGAATGTCACAGTTTACCCTGTGAATTCCAACTAGGGCTGGGCGATATGGCCATTTTTTTAATATCGCGATATTTTTAGGCCCATCCATCATCTTCCGCTTATCCGAGGTCGGGTCGCGGGGGCAACAGCCTAAGCAGGGAAACCCAGACTTCCCTCTCCCCAGCCACTTCGTCTAGCTCTTCCCGGGGGATCCCGAGGCGTTCCCAGGCCAGCCGGGAGACATAGTCTTCCCAACGTGTCCTGGGTCTTCCCCGTGGCCTCCTACCGGTTGGACGTGCCCTAAACACCTCCCTAGGGAGGCGTTCGGGTGGCATCCTGACCAGATGCCCGAACCACCTCATCTGGCTCCTCTCGATGTGAAGGAGCAGCGGCTTTACTTTGAGTTCCTCCCGGATGGTAGAGCTTCTCAACCTATCTCTAAGGGAGAGACCCGCCACACGGCGGAGGAAACTCATTTCGGCCGCTTGTACCCGTGATCTTATCCTTTCGGTCATGACCCAAAGCTCATGACCATAGGTGAGGATGGGAACGTAGATCGACCGGTAAATTGAGAGCTTTGCCTTCCGGCTCAGCTCCTTCTTCACCACAACGGACCGGTACAACGTCCGCATTACTGAAGACGCCGCACCGATCCGCCTGTCGATCTCACGATCCACTCTTCCCTCACTCGTGAACAAGACTCCTAGGTACTTGAACTCCTCCACTTGGGGCAGGGTCTCCTCCCCAACCCGGAGATGGCACTCCACCCTTTTCCGGGCGAGAACCATGGACTCGGACTTGGAGGTGCTGATTCTCATTCCGGTCGCTTCACACTCGGCTGCGAACCGATCCAGCGAGAGCTGAAGATCCCGGTCAGATGAAGCCATCAGGACCACATCATCTGCAAAAAGCAGAGACCTAATCCTGCGGTTACCAAACCGGAACCCCTCAACGCCTTGACTGCGCCTAGAAATTCTGTCCATAAAAGTTATGAACAGAATCGGTGACAAAGGACAGCCTTGGCGGAGTCCAACCCTCACTGGAAATGTGTTCGACTTACTGCCGGCAATGCGGACCAAGCTCTGGCACTGATCGTACAGGGAACGGACCGCCACAATAAGACAGTCCGATACCCCATACTCACTGAGCACTCCCCACAGGACTTCCCGAGGGACACGGTCGAATGCCTTCTCCAAGTCCACAAAGCACATGTAGACTGGTTGGGCAAACTCCCATGCACCCTCAAGAACCCTGCCGAGAGTATAGAGCTGGTCCACAGTTCCACGACCAGGACGAAAACCACACTGTTCCTCCTGAATCCGAGGTTCGACTATCCGACGTAGCCTCCTCTCCAGTACACCTGAATAAACCTTACCGGGAAGGCTGAGGAGTGTGATCCCACGATAGTTGGAACACACCCTCCGGTCCCCCTTCTTAAAGAGAGGAACCACCACCCCGGTCTGCCAATCCAGAGGTACCGCCCCCGATGTCCACGCGATGCTGCAAAGTCTTGTCAACCAAGACAGCCCCACAGCATCCAGAGCCTTAAGGAACTCCGGGCGGATCTCATCCACCCCTGGGGCCTTGCCACCGAGGAGCTTTTTAACTACCTCAGCGACCTCAGCCCCAGAAATAGGTGAGTCCACCACAGATTCCCCAGGCACTGCTTCCTCATAGGAAGACGTGTTGGTGGGATTGAGGAGGTCTTCGAAGTATTCCTTCCACCTATCCACAACATCCGCAGTCGAGGTCAGCAGAACACCATCAGCACCATACACGGTGTTGATAGTGCACTGTTTCCCCTTCCTGAGGCGGCGGACGGTGGTCCAGAATCGCTTCGAAGCCGTCCGGAAGTCGTTTTCCATGGCTTCCCCGAACTCTTCCCATGTCCGAGTTTTTACCTCCGCGACCGCTGAAGCTGCACACCGCTTGGCCTGTCGGTACCTGTCCACTGCCTCCGGAGTCCTATGAGCCAAAAGGACCCGATAGGACTCCTTCTTCAGCTTGACGGCATCCCTCACCGCTGGTGTCCACCAAGGGGTTTTAGGATTGCCGCCCCGACAGGCACCAACTACCTTGCGGCCACAGCTCCGATCTGCCGCCTCGACAATAGAGGTGCGGAACATGGTCCACTCGGACTCAATGTCCAGCACCTCCCTCGTGACATGTTCAAAGTTCTTCCGGAGGTGGGAATTGAAACTTTGTCTGACAGGAGACTCTGCCAGACGTTCCCAGCAGACCCTCACAATGCGTTTGGGCCTCCCAGGTCTGTCCGGCATCCTCCCCCACCATCGCAGCCAACTCACCACCAGGTGGTGATCGGTAGAAAGCTCCGCCCCTCTCTTCACCCGAGTGTCCATAACATGAGGCCGCAAATCCGATGACACAACTACAAAGTCGATCATGGAACTGCGGCCTAGGGTGTCCTGGTGCCAAGTGCACATATGGACACCCTTATGCTTGAACATGGTGTTTGTTATGGACAATCCGTGACGAGCACAAAAGTCCAATAACAAAACACCACTCGGGTTCAGATCCGGGCGGCCATTCTTCCCAATCACGCCTCTCCAGGTTTCACTGTCGTTGCCAACGTGAGCGTTGAAGTCTCCCAGTCGGACAAGGGAATCACCCGGGGGAGCACTTTCCAGTACTCCCTCGAGCGTTCCCAAAAAGGGTGGGTACTCTGAACTGCTGTTTGGTGCATAAGCACAAACAACAGTCAGGACCCGTCCCCCCACCCGAAGGCGGAGGGAGGCTACCCTTTCGTCCACCGGGTTGAACTCCAACGTACAGGCTTTGAGCCGGGGGGAAACAAGAATTGCCACCCCAGCCCGTCGCCTCTCACTGCCGGCAACGCCAGAGTGGAAGAGGGTCCAATCCCTCTCGAGAGAAGTGGTTCCAGAGCCCTTGCTGTGCGTCGAAGTGAGTCCGACTATATCCAGCCGGAATTTCTCGACTTCGCGCACTAGCTCAGGCTCTTTCCCCCCCAGTGACGTGACGTTCCACGTCCCAAGAGCTAGCTTCTGTAGCCGAGGATCGGACCGCCAAGTGCCCTGCCTTCGGCTGTCGCCCAGCTCACAATGCACCCGACCTCTATGGCCCCTGCTATGGGTGGTGAGCCCATTGGAGGGGTGACCCACGTTGCCTCTTCGGGCTGTGCCCGGCCGGGCCCCATGGGAACAGGCCCGGCCACCAGGCGCTCGCCATCGTGCCCCACCTCCGGGCCTGGCTCCAGAGTGGGGCCCCGGTGACCCGCGTCCGGGCGAGGGAAATCTGGGTCCATGATGTTTCTTCTTCATAAAGGTCTTCGAGCTGCTCTTTGTCTGATCCCTCACCTAGAACCTGTTTGCCTTGGGAGACCCTACCAGGGGGCTTTATGCCCCGGACAACATAGCTCCTAGGATCATTGGGACACGCAAACTCCTCTACCACGATAAGGTTGCAGCTCAGAGAGGAGATTTTTAGGCCATATCGCGATATACGATATATATCCCGGTATTTTGCCTTAGCCTTGAATGAACACTTGATGCAAATAATCACAGCAGTATGATGATTCTATGTGTCTTACATTAAAATGTTCTTGTTCATACTGCATTAATATATGCTCATTTTAAACTTTCATGCAGAGAAGGAAATCACACCTAAGTCAATTTACCAAAACTGTATTTATTAAAGTTATTAGCAGGTGATTTTTCAAACGATGCTACATATTAGCCGTACTGCTACTTTTGGTAGCAACGCTTGTGCCCCACACTTGACAAATTAAAGTTGTCTATTCGACATATTCCCGCTTGAAGCTGAACCACCCCCAGACGATGGACCCCATGCTGTTTTTCTTGGGAATTAATTCTTCCTTCATTTGTTACCAGAGCCGCACCTTCTTTCTCTCGTATTATCCCTCGCAACACTCCGCTAGCATCAGAGCTAACGTTAGCCACGCTGCTACCTCTCTGCTGGGCGAGGGGGTATACATATGTGACGTATGACGTAACAGTATGTGACGTATGTAAGAAGCTGCGCTTACACTCTGTGAGAAGGGAGACACAAGAAGGAGTGGGAAGAGCCTGTAGTGTAATGTCTGCAGCTAAAAGCAACTGCGTGAGAACGTATACTCGAATATTACGACATAGTAATTTTCTATATTGCACAGAGACAAACCCGCGATATATCGCGTATATTGATATATCGCCCAGCCCTAGTTCCAACCATAACATCCAGTATTAATAACTAGAAACACTTATATTTAGAGATAAACACAACCATGGGAACATTCATCCTTTTCTACCGCTTGTTCCTCTCGAGGTGACGAGCCTATCCCAGCTGCATTCGGGTGGAAGGCGACAATGGGAACATATAAAGTGAATTTAAGGACAGTACTGAGAAGAAGAAGCGGATGCTATTCATTTCAAAATCATGACTGAACATCAACCTTTTCGGGAGTTTCTTCTTGAAAACGGCGCGTAATGATGACGTGTACGCTTGACGTCACAGGCTTTTAGGAAATATGAGCGCTGCGCACACACAGAGCTAAAAGTCGTCTGCTTTAACCGCATAAATACACAGTATTTTGGAGATCTGTGGTGCTGAATCCTTTGCAATTTGTTCAATTAATATTGGAGAAGTCAAAGTAGAAAGATGGAGTTGGGAAGCTTTAGCCTTTAGCCACACAAAAACACGGTGATTCCTTGTTTAAAATTCACAGAGGTGAAACTTTACTATGGATCGCAGCGAACATGGATCCCAACCGAATGTCAACCAGCAGGTTTCGGTGAGAAAATAGTGTTAAAAAGTCGCTTCTTACCGGAGATCAGCTGAGCTTGTGCCGCCCATAATGCTGCAGTTGACTTCCCTGAGACATTGGCGTCAACACACCCGTGGACACACGCCTCCGACTATCAGGTACTGTTAAACTCACTAAAACACTAGCAATACAATAGAAAGATAAGGGATTTCCCAGAATTATCCTAACTTTTCCCTTTTTTTTTTTTTTTTTTCTAGTCTGTCGCTATCAATTTCCTCAAACAGAAATCTTTCATCCTCGCTCAAATTAATGGGGAAATTGTCGTTTTTTCGGTCCGAATAGCTGTTTTGGTTGGAGGCTCCCATCAAAAAACAATGTGAATATGTGAGGAGCCATCAACGTGTGACGTCATCGCCTGCGACTTCCGGTACAGGCAGGGCTTTTCTGTTAGCAAGCAAAAGTTGCGAACTTTATCGTGGATGTTCTCTACTAAATCCTTTCAGCAAAAATATGGCAATATCGCGAAATGATCAAGTATGACACATAGAAGGGACCTGCTATCCCCGTTTAAATAAGAAAATCTCATTTCAGTAGGCCTTTAATAGTTTATTATTATACTTTCAAATACCTTGTGCATTTCTTGGTTACTATCCACTCTAGCTCATTTCCAGCTAGTCTTATTTTAAAGTTTACATTCAAGTTAGCATAGCAGTTAGCATGACTTTCTCTCCTCCTGCTCTTTCTTGCTCGGCCTGTCGCATGCTTCGTTATTCCTCATACTTAACTATAATACTTTTGAGAAATGAAGTTGATTTGCCACCATGGAAGCAATATTTAGTAATTTAGAATTATGCCTCATGAAAAGTGGCTAGCAGTAAAACGGTAGATCGACCCAAAAACATGTAGGTTAGCTACTTTTCATGGTTGACTAAAAATGGCAGTACGAACACAGAATGCAGATATTGAAAACTGAGCAGTGAAAAACTCTCAAAGTATTTATTTGTGTTCAAGTTGAGACTGCACTTACATATAATTCCAGGGGGCAATACTGCGCTCATTGACGTGGCTGGGTATACTGACCATCTGGCCATAGTAATCCTGCAAGCTGTATGTACAGATTGTTTCGTCGATACAATGGCTCTGCAGTGGCATAGCCAGGCACTGGTGGACAGCCAGCAGACACAGCATCAATACACGTAGCAGCTGGAGATAGACAAAAAACAAGACTTGGTATTCATGTTTATATTTCTTAGGGACTTGAGACAATAAAAATCCAGTGTTTGTAGCTACAGAGTAAAAGCATACCCCCCTTTGCCCAATGCCAGCTACCATCAGATCTAAATCCCTGCAACCTTGCATAGGATAAGCTGTATAAATGATGGCGGAGGACATAACATGGGTATTAGCATTTATTTTGCATTTAATTAAAGATTTTTGTGTCAGAAAATGGTGGCTTCATGAATTAAAAAAATATATGATTATTAGGATATGATTCTAGAATCAGACGATTCAAAACTTGTATCTTTTTTTGTATATTTTTGATAATTAACAGATATATAAAGTTAGGCAATGGCAACTTTATTGAGGACTGCTGTTGACCAAAGTACTGAACAGGATTGAAAATGTAAGAAATAACAGGTGCCAGATACGCATAAAAACAACTAAGATATACATGACTCAAATATATAAACATTGGTAAAAGGTTTGAAACGTAAAAGATAAACAATACAATCAAAATAGTGTCAACATCTCACCCTGGTTCAAAAGCCAGAAGGTGAGTCGTAAGACGGAATTTTAAGTGGACAGTGAAAATGATAGTACACATTTGTAATGTGTATAGGAAATTCTATCATTTGGGAGCTGCAACAGTAAAGCCCTATTTCTACTGAGCTTACCCTGGGGGCATTCAATGAATTGCAGTATTTCCATAAGTATTGTCTCAAACTTTTCTTTAGAAAAAAATATGTCCTTTTTTTTTTGTGAATTGTTTCAAATGGTAAAATGCTGGCTTTCACCACAACACTAATCCAGTTAAAAAATCACTGTCCATCTTAAAAACCTGGTATGTGACTGTTTGCTTCTTATGCTTTGATAGAAAGCCTAGGTTAACAGGGGAGGATTCACAACAAACACCAAGATTTATCAATTCAGTCTTATGGAGGATTTTATTCTTTCCAAAATTGAAACCAAGGGGAAGCACCAACAGTGGCCTAAGATTTAAGAGAGGAGGACTAAATGTTCTAAAAACGGACACAGAATTGTTATTTTGTCCAAGTAAGTTATTAACTACTCCGTGGCATTACTACTACATATGTCCATACAATACTCTAAACCAGTGGTTCTCAACCTTTTTTCAGTGATGTACCCCCTGTGAACATTTTTTTAATTCAAGTACCCCTAATCAGAGAAAAAGCATTTTTGGTTGAAAAAAAGAGATGAAAAAAATAAAATACATCACTAGGTCATCAGTTTCTGATTTATTAAATTGTATAACGGTGCAAAAATATTGCTCATTTGTAGTGGTCTTTCTTGAACTATTTGGAAAAAAAGGTATAAAAATAACTAAAAACCTTGTTGAAAAATAAACAAGTGATTCAATTATAAATAAAGATTTCTACACATAGAAGTAATCATCAACTTAAAGTGCCCTCTTTGGGGATTGTAATAGAGATCCATCTGGATTCATCAACTTAATTCTAAACATCCGTCCATCCATCCATTTTCTACCGCTTATTCCCTTTTGGGGTTGCGGGGGGCTCTGGCGCCTATCTCAGCTACAATCGGGCGGAAGGCGGGGTACACCCTGGACACGTCGCCACCTCATCGCAGGGCCAACACAGATAGACAGACAACATTCACACTCACACACTAGGGCCAATTTAGTGTTGCCAATCAACCTATCCCCAGGTGCATGTCTTTGGAAGTGGGAGGAAGCCGTAGTACACGGAGGGAACCCACGCATTCACGGGGAGAACATGCAAACTCTGCACAGAAAGATCCCAAGCCTGGTTTTGAACCCAGGACTGCAGGACCTTCGTATTGTGAGGCAGACGCACTAACCCCTCTGCCACCATGAAGCCTAATTCTAAACATTTATTCACAAAAAAATAAATCTTTAACATCAATATTCATGGAAAATGTCCACAAAAAAATCTAGCTGTCAACACTGAATATTGCATTGTTGCATTTCTTTCGACAGTTTATGAACTTACATTCATATTTTGTTGAAGTATTATTCAATAGATATGTTTATAAAGGAATTTTGAATTGTTGCTATTTTTAGAATATTTATAAAAAAATCTCACGTACCCCTTAGCATACTTTCAAGTACCCCCAGGGGTACGCGTACCCCCATTTGAGAGCCACTGCTCTAAACCAGTGATTCTCAACTGGTCTGTCTGGACCAATTTTCACTTGGTTTTTCCTTCCTGGTAGAGATGACGTTTGCACACGACTGTAGATTGAATGATGAGACCAAATAGCAATTTCGAGTTTTTTGAGAGCTGTTTTTGCTCACGCATCTCAATAAATTAGAATATCGCACAAATTATCTGGTTATATGAGTTCAATCAATTAAAGGAAGATTAAAGGCTCATTAAGTTGTTGCTGTTATTTTTCTTTTGATTGCAAACCAGTGTACATTTGTAAACTGTTTGACAATTAAAAACAAATGTTTACAAATGTTTGTAAACTAATGATAAATTATAATGAAATGAAGAAATAGTTCCTGAAATATTTCATCCTGTATGTAAGACAGGTCGCCCCTTGTAAATATCGAGTGATGGTGGGTCCTGCAACTAAACAAGTTGAGAATCACTGTTTTGAACAATATAATGTATAAACATATTGTGAACCACTTTGTTTGAGGCAGATAGTTATTCTAAAGAACTAATATTACATTTGCACATCTGTAGAAATATAAACGCATATACAAACAATAATGCTGTAAATAACAAGGTCAGAAGAAATATAACTTACCTGAATTTTTTCCATTAATGACTTTCAAATGGAGTTCAGTGCACTAAGATGATAATTGAAGTCTTTAGAGGTTAATATGTTGTGATATGTTTGTTCTTCACCACATCGTTTGCTTGTGGGTTTTGACTACCATTCCTGATATAAGCCTTTTTATTTGCACTGTTCCTCTCAAGATGTGTTTCAGTGTGTGTGCGCGTGCATGTGTTTACCTGCATGTGTGTAATTTGAATTTTAGTGGTATTAGTGAGTCATTATTTCAATGTTGGTGGGAGGACTTCATGATGGTCACTCTGTTCATTCATGTGTGTTTTATCATGTAATTGGTATTCAACCTTGAGTGAATAATTTCATTCAGAGAAAATATGACGTGTAACAAATGTAACCAAGGGAACACTTAGTTGCTTACGTTCCTGTAAAAGGAAATTTCTATTTAACATCTCTATGACAGTTTGGCATAGGCCTTGATTTTTCATAATGATATGGATGATGTAGACAAAGTTAGTTTGTTTGTTTTGGAAGTTTTCAAACACTCTTATTTGGCATATGCTGTTAAATTGTATTGAGGAGTTTGTAGTTGTTACTATTAATACAGTTGTGGTCAAAAGTTTACATACACTTGTGAAGGACAAAATGTCGTGGCTGTCTTGAGTTTCTAATAATTTCTACAACTCTTAATTTTTTGTGACAACGTGATTGGAGCACATACTTGTTTGTCACAAAAACATTCATGAAGTTTGGTTCTTTCATGAATTTATCATGGGTCTACTGAAAATGGGACCAAATCTGCTGGGTCAAAAGTATACATACAGCAACATACTGTACATTATCAATTTTGGTGATGCAGAAAAGTTACAATCAAATCAAATCAGCTTCATGGCATGGCCTCTTAAAGGCCTACTGAAACCCTCTACTACCGACCACGTAGTCTGATAGCTTATATATTAATGATAAAATACTAACATTGCAACACATGCCAATATGGCCTTTTTAGTTTACTAAATTGCAATTTTAAATTTCCCGCGAGTTTCTTGTTGAAAACGTTGCGGAATGATGACGCGTACGCGTGACATTACGGACTGTAAAGAAATATTAGCGCTGCACCAAACATGGCTAAAAGTTGTCTCTGTTCATGGCGTATTTACACAGTATTTTGGAGATCTGTGTTGCTGAATCTTTTGCAATTTGTTCATTTAATAATGAAGACTATAAAGAACAATGCTGTTTGTGGAAAGCGGTGGATTGCAGCTGTCTTTAGCACCGAGACACAGCTGGTGTTTGTTTGTTGTGAAGCGGAGCGGTCAAGCGAACATGTTTTCTCTACATCAACCAGCATGTTTTTGGATGGGGAAATTGTGATATATATCCTACCGGAGACATCAATGGATTATTCGTCGTCCTGCAGCAGCTGTCAAAAAAGGCAGCTGTGAGCTTGGCTCCTCGGCTTCTCTCTGAGACCCTGCGTGTTCACCGCAGCCATCCGACATCAACGTATGACTTTACAGTCTTTAAAATCTCACTAAAACACTATTAAAACAATAAGCAGATAAGGGATCTTCCAGAATTATCCTAGTAAATGTGTCTAAAAACATCTGAATCGCTCACAATGCGATCGCCTTTTTTTTTTTTACTTTATTTAATAATTTTTTTTTTTCTAGTCCTTCGCTATCAATATCCTCAGCCACAAATCTTTCATCCTCGCTCAAATTAATGGGGAAATTGTCGTTTTCTCGGTCCGAATAGCTCTTTTTGTTGGAGGGTCCCATAATAAACAATGTGAGGATGTGAGGAGCCCTCACACGGGTGACGTCATCGTCTGCGACTTCCGGTACACGCAAGGCTTTTTTATTAGCGACTAAAAGTTGCAAACTTTATCGTGGATGTTCTCTACTAAATCCTTTCAGCAAAAATATGGCATTATCTTGAAATAATCAAGTATGACACATAGAATGGACCTGCTATCCCCGTTTAAAAAAGAAAATCTAATTTCAGTCGTTTGCTATCAATATGCTCAGCCACGAATCTTTCATCCTCGCTCAAATTAATGGGGAAATTGTTGTTTTCTCGGTCCAAATAGCTCTTTTTATTGGAGGGTCCCATTATAAACAATGTGAGGAGCCCTCACACGGGTGACATCATCGTCTGCGACTTCCGGTACAGGCAAGGCTTTTTTATTAGCGACTAAAAGTTGCAAAATTTATCGTCAATGTTCTTTACTAAATCCTTTCAGCAAAAATATGGCAATATCTTGAAATGATCCAGTATGACACATAGAATGGACCTGCTATCCCCGTTTGAATAAGAAAATCTCATTTCAGTAGGCCTTTAACTTTGTGAGTGATTATGATTGACGGCACCTGTTGACTTCTCTGAGCCCATTTAAATAGGGCTCATGTGCAGTCATTAGACTAAGTTACAAAAGCGACAATGGGAAAGTCAAAGGAACTCAGCACAGATCTGAAAAAACGAATCATTGACTTCACGGTGGCAGAGGGGTTAGTGCGTCTACCTCACAATACGAAGGTCCTGAGTAGTTTTGGGTTCAATCCCGGGCTCGGGATCTTTCTGTGTGGAGTTTGCATGTCCTCCCCGTGAATGTGTGGGTTCCCTCCGGGTACTCCGGCTTCCTCCCACTTCCAAAGACATGCACCTGGGGATAGGTTGATTGGCAACACTAAATTGGCCCTAGTGTGTGAATGTGGGTGTGAATGTTGTCTGTCTATCTGTGTTGGCCCTGCGATGAGGTGGCGACTTGTCCAGGGTGTACCCGCCTTCCGCCCGATTGTAGCTGAGATAGGCACCAGCGCCCTTCGCCACCCCAAAGGGAATAAGCTGTAGAAAATGGATTGAGGGATGGATGACTTTAACAAGTCAGTAAAGTCACTTGGAGCCATTTCAAAGCAGCTTAAGGTCCCAAGAGCAACTGTGCAGACACTTATTTGTAAGTATAGAGTGCTTGGAAATGTTTTTCACCGCCAGGATCAGGACAAAAACACAAGCTATCACCTGGTGCTGAGAAAAAATTGGTCAGGATGATCAAGAGTCATCCGAGATGCACCAAAAAGCAGGTCTGCAATTGGAAGCTGCTGGAACACAGGTGTCATTGTCCACAGTCAAGCTCGTTTTGCATCACCATGGAGTGAGAGGCTACCATGCAAGAAGGAAGCCCTAGCTCCACCAGTGACTCCTTAAAGGGGAACATTATCACAATTTCAAAAGGGTTAAAAACAATAACAATCAGTTACCAGTGGCTTGTTGTATTTTTTGAAGTTTTTAAAAAAATTTTAAAGGTCTCGGAATATCCCTTAAAAAAGCTTTAAAGTGCTTGATTTTTGCTATTTGCGATGCGACTATCCATTTCCCTGTGACGTCATACAGTGCTGCCAATGCAAACAAACAATTGCGAATACCACAGCAAGATATAGCGACATTAGCTCGGATTCAGACTCGGATTTCAGCGGCTTAAGCGATTCAACAGATTACGCATGTATTGAAACGGATGGTTTGAGTATGAACGTGAAGTGAAGTGAATTATATTTATATAGCGCTTTTCTCTAGTGATTCAAAGCGCTTTACATAGTGAAACCCAATATCTAAATTACATTTAAACCAGTGTGGGTGGCACTGGGAGCAGGTGGGTCAAGTGTCTTGCCCAAGGACACAACGGCAGTGACTCGGATGGCGGAAGCGGGAATCGAACCTGCAACCCTCAAGTTGCTGGCACGGCCACTCTACCAACCCCGGCATAGCTCGGTTGGTAGTATTGAAAGTATTGAAGTATTGAAGAAGAAACTGAAGCTATTGAGCAAATAGCTATTAATAGCCATAGCATGGCCGAATAGCTGCGTTAGCATCGCCTGTAAAATGTGCGGACCAAACGATCAGGACTTTCGCATTTTGTGATAATGGAGCAACTTAAATCCGTCGATTGGTAAGTGTTTTTTTCGCATTAAATGTGGGTGGAAGGAAATGTAATTTAGTTGCAAATGCATCTGCAGGTTATCCATACCTTTCTGTGCCATGTCTGCTTTAGCACCGCCAATAAATAGCATGTTAGCATCGATTTGCGTAGCATGTTAGCATCGATTAGCTGGCAGTCAACATCAATAAAACTCACCTTTGTGATTTCGTTGTCGTTGCAAATGCATCTGCAGGTAATCCATACATCTCTGTGCCTTGTCTGCCTTAGCACCGCCAGTAAATAGCATGTTAGCATCGATTAGCTGGCAGTCACGCCGCGACCAAATATGTCTGATTAGCACATAAGTCAACATCAACAAAACTCACCTTTGTGATTTTGTTGACATTATCGTTGCAAATGCATCTGCAGGTTATCCATACATCTCTGTGCCATGTCTGTCATCGCCGGTAAAATGTGGAGACACTCCGGTACATTCAATGGGGGTCTGGCGGCAGATACTTTCGCATCTTCGGGCCAGTGGTGCAACTTGAATCCCTCCATGTTTGTGTTGTTACACCCTCCGACAACACACCGACGAGGCATGATGTCTCCAAGGTTCCAAAAAATAGTCGAAAAAAACGGAAAATAACAGAGCTGAGACCCAATGTTTACAATGTGTTAAATGAAAATGGCGGCTGTATTACCTCGGCGACGTCACATTCTGACGTCATCGCCTCCAGAGTGATAAACAGAAAAGGCGTTTAATTTGCCAAAATTCACCCATTTAGAGTTTGGAAATCGGTTGAAAAAAATATATGGTCTTTTTTCTGCACCATCAAGGTAAATATTGACGCTTACATGGGTCTGGTGATAATGTTCCCCTTTAAGGCTTGTATAAAGTTTGCTGCTGATCACATGGACAAAGATAAGACCTTCCGGAGCAAAGTTCTGTCGTCAGATGAAACAAAAATGTATCTGTTTGGCGGAGAAAAGGTGAAGCCTTTAATACCAGGAACACAATGCCTAACGTCAACATGGTGGTGGTAGTATTTTGCTCTCGGCCTGTTATTGCTGCCAATTGAACTGGTGCTTTACAGAGAGTAAATGGGACAATTAAAAGGGAGGATTACCTCCAAATTCTTCAGGACAACCTTAAATCATCAGGCCTAAGGTTGGGTCTTGGGCGTAGTTGGGTGTTCCAACAGGACAATGACCTCAAACACACGTCAAAAGTGATAAAGGAATGGCTAATTCAGGCTAGAATTAAGGTTTTAGAATGGTCTTCCCTAAGTCCTGACTTAAAACCCATTGAGAACATGTGGACAATTCAAGACAGCTATGACATTATCTACTTCACAAGTGTATGTAAACTTTTGACCAGAACTATGTATTTTTCTACGAGAAATTCTATGTGTGCAGGAATTTTCCTGCCTGGTACTGGTTAATTCTCTCTCAACAGACATTGTAATTGCCTGAGTCCAATCTTGCTCTAGTGTAGTTAGTCAAGTGTCACTCAAATAGTAATCTATGTAGGTAGTCAAGTGTGACTCAAATAGTAATTTATATTTCTGGAAAGAGTAATTGCGGAAGCCATACTCCCATTTTTTCTTTCACCGAGTCAAATTCCGTCTGTCTTCAGAGCGCAGTAGCTTTGGCCCTGGACTAGTTTAGCTTCGCTAATTTAGGAGCTAGCTAACTGAAAGTGAAGCGGTGAAACCGAGAGTGGGTGCTTTGTAAGTTCGATAAGACTACAACATGTGTTGGAGAAGGATTAAAGAAAGCTATGAAACAATTAAAAGCACACTGATAGAAAGATATTACTTAGCTTATAGCGAGCACGCTTCATGTTTTTCAACATTTTGCTGTTCTTATGTTTCATTTATATACATTTGTTTATGAAACCTGTCTTTTATGTGCGTCCCAAAGTCACCAGCATTGGCGTCACTATAGACAGTGATTTTAAACTAGACAAACAAGTCAATGGCGTTTTAAAATCGTGTTTTTATCCCCTTCGTCTTTTAGTAAACGTTAAACCGTTTTTATCTTTTAACCTTTTTGAACAAGTCGTGCATGCTTTTATTTCAAGTCGCCTGGACTACTGCAATGCACTTTTATGCTGGCATTAGCCAAAATATGCTCTCTCCCGGTTGCAGTTAGTCCAGAACGTGGCAGCACGACTTTTAACAGGGGCCAGGAAACGCCAGCATATAACCCCAATTCTTCAGAGTTTGCACTGGCTCTCTGTTCATTTTAGAATTGATTTTAAAACATTGGTGTTTGTTTTTAAATCTTTACATGGACTGGCACCTCAATATGTCTCGGACTTCATCCAAATTTACATTCCTGCGCGCGCTCTGAGGTCCGAGAGCCAGTTCCAGCTCGTGGTGCCCAAGACCAGACTTAAGACCAGGGGAGACAGGACCTTCTCTGTGGTCGGCCCTAAGCTCTGGAACACTCAGCCCCTCCATGTTCAAACTGCTTCCACAGTGGAGTGTTTTAAGTCTCGTCTTAAGACCCACTTTTATTCTTTGGCTTTTAACACTACGTGAGTTGTGTGGTCCTCTGTCCTCTGTTGTCCTCTGTGTTTTGTATACACTTTGATTTCTATTTTACTGTTTTAATTGATTTTACTCTTTAAAATTGTTTTCAATCATATTTGTTTTTATATTGTTTTTTTTTTATATTGGTTTTATATTTATTTATTTTTTGTTTTTATTCAGTCATTGGTGGAGCATAATATTGTTTTTTGTGATATTGTTTTTAACATGGCTGTGCAGCACTTTGGAAACGTTATTGCTGTTTAAATGTGCTATACAAATAAAGTGGATTGGATTGGATTGGATTGGGTTAGTGTGAGATACACTGCAAGGATACACAAATATTAATTCATACAAAGATCAAATAATGCAATTCCAGCCAGAAAACATAACTAATCTGTTTTCCTTTCCTGTGTTTAGGAAGTTGCACAAGCCGAAAGGGGCTCAATGGATCGTGCTGGGTCCATGAATACAACGGGGTCTTCCAAGGACAAACTGCACGCTATAAGATGACTTCAGTTTGTGGACATGTGATGAGCTTGGATTTCATTGGTTGGTCTTCTATCTCACATAATAAAAGCTATATGTCTTACGCTACGTTAGGAATTCATCGGCGGAACTGTAGGTGTTTTTTGTGTGGATTTGGATCCCGGATGCATAGGCTGAAGGGAAGGCTCTTGAACAGAGTACTTCATTAAGGAAAATACTTCATTTAACAGGTGTCGAGTACTGTCGCAGTCTTAGAGTTAGTAGGCGTCTAGAAGAAAAATACAAACAAACTACAAGGACAAAGCAACAAACATCTTGAAAGACAAACTACAGAACAAACTAGGGGGCTTATCAAAACTAGTCTGCTGAACAAATCCACAATTAGGGAACAATGCAAAGTAGCTAAATGAAGTACAAAGAAGCCGCAGGAGTCACACGAGAACATAGAAGTCTGACGCCCTCTTGGTGCTTCCAAAATAACGGCAAGTGATTGCAGTTGCTGATGATTATACCGCCCACCACCGGAAACCCAGAGTCTAAAACAGAAACTTAATTGACACACTGATATCAGAATGTAACCGGAACTGAAGCATTGTGCATAAGACAACATAGACTAAGATGAGCCTGTTGGCTGTGGCAATAGGTTTTACATTTTAAATACTGTTTTAAATGGCGGTACCTGTAACACTAGCTTTTAGCCTTCTTATGGGGTCACCAACCTTTTTGAAACCAAGGGCTACTTCTTGGGTACTGATTAATGCGAAGGGCTACCAGTTTGATACACACTTAAAAAAATTGCCAGAAATAGCCAATTTGCTCAATTTACCTTTAATAAATGAATGTATATATATATACATATACATATATATATATATATATATATATATATATATATATATATATATATACATATATATATATATATATATATATATATACATATATATATATATATATATATGTATATATATGTATATGTATATGTATATATATACATGTATATGTATATATGTGTATATATGTATATGTATATATATATATGTGTGTATATGTATATGTATATATATATATGTATATGTATCAATCAATCAATCAATCAATGTTTACTTATATAGCCCTAAATCACTAGTGTCTCAAAGGGCTGCACAAACCACCACGACATCCTCGGTAGGCCCACATAAGGGCAAGGAAAACTCACACCCAGTGGGACATCGGTGACAATAATGACCCAGTGGGACGTCTGTGACAATAATGATTATGAGAACCTTAGAGAGGAGGAAAGCAATGGATGTCGAGCGGGTCTAACATGATACTGTGAAAGTTCAATCCACAATGGATCCAACACAGTCGCGAGAGTCCAGTCCAAAGCGGGTCCAACTCAGCAGCGAGAGTCCCGTTCACAGCGGAGCCACCAGGAAACTATCCCAAGCGGAGGCGGATCAGCAGCGCAGAGATGTCGAGGCGGATCAGCAGCGCAGAGATGTCCCCAGCCGATACACAGGCAAGCAGTACATGGCCACCGGATCGGACCGGACAAACTCCACAGGGGAGAATGGGACATAGAAGAAGAAGAAAAGAAAAAGCAGATAAACTGGTCTAAAAAGGGAGTCTATTTAAAGGCTACAGTATACAAATGAGTTTTAAGGTGAGACTTAAATGCTTCTACTGAGGTGGTATCTCGAACTGTTACCGGGAGGGCATTCCAGAGTACGGGAGCCCGAACGGAAAACGCTCTATAGCCCGCAGACTTTTTTTGGGCTTTGGGAATCACTAACAAGCCGGAGTCCTTTGAACGCAGATTTCTTGCCGGGACATATGGTACAATACAATCGGCAAGATAGGATGGAGCTAGACCGTGTAGTATTTTATACGTAAGTAGTAAAACCTTAAAGTCACATCTTAAGTGCACAGGAAGCCAGTGCAGGTGAGCCAGTACAGGCGTAATGTGATCAAACTTTCTTGTTCTTGTCAAAAGTCTAGCAGCCGCATTTTGTACCAACTGTAATCTTTTAATGCTAGACATGGGGAGACCCGAAAATAATACGTTACAGTAGTCGAGGCGAGACGTAACAAACGCATGGATAATGATCTCAGCGTCTTTAGTGGACAGAATGGAGCGAATTTTAGCGATATTACGGAGATGAAAGAAGGCCGTTTTAGTAACGCTTTTAATGTGTGCCTCAAAGGAGAGAGTTGGGTCGAAGATAATACCCAGATTCTTTACCGTGTCGCCTTGTTTAATTGTTTGGTTGTCAAATGTTAGAGTTGTATTATTAAATAGAGTTCGGTGTCTAGCAGGACCGATAATCAGCATTTCCGTTTTTTTGGCGTTGAGTTGCAAAAAGTTAGCGGACATCCATTGTTTAATTTCATTAAGACACGCCTCCAGCTGACTACAATCCGGCGTGTTGGTCAGCTTTAGGGGCATGTAGAGTTGGGTGTCATCAGCATAACAGTGAAAGCTAACACCGTATTTGCGTATGATGTCACCTAGCGGCAGCATGTAGATGCTGAAGAGTGCAGGGCCAAGGACCGAACCCTGGGGAACTCCACACGTTACCTTAACGTAGTCCGAGGTCACATTGTTATGGGAGACACACTGCATCCTATCAGTAAGATAAGAGTTAAACCAAGACAGGGCTAAGTCTGACATACCAATTCGTGTTTTGATACGTTCTAATAAAATATTATGATCGACGGTATCGAAAGCAGCGCTAAGATCGAGGAGCAGCAACATAGATGACGCATCAGAATCCATCGTTAGCAATAGATCATTAGTCATTTTTGCGAGGGCTGTCTCCGTCGAGTGATTTGCCCTGAAACCGGATTGAAAGGTTTCACATAGATTGTTAGACGCTAAGTGTTCATTTAACTGCTCCGCAACAATTTTTTCGAGGATTTTTGAAATAAAGGGAAGGTGAGACACCGGTCGGTAGTTTACCATGAGGTCAGGATCGAGGTTAGGTCTTTTAAGAAGAGGATGAATAACCGCTTTTTTGAATGCTAGGGGAACAGTGCCCGAGGAAAGTGATAAGTTTATAATATTTAGCACTGATGGACCTAATAATACAAAGAGCTCCTTCATCAGTTTCCCAGGAAGAGGGTCAAGTAAACATGTTGTTTGTTTTATTCCATTTACACGTTGTAACAATTCCTCTAATGTTATTTCCTCAAAACGAGAGAAACTATTTTGGAGGGCAGTATCCGCCGTATATACAATCGTGTCAGTGTTAATAGAACCCCGTTGTAGCTGGGACGCATTGTCTTTAATCTCCTTTCTAATGACTTCAATTTTCTTACTAAAGAATTGCATAAAGTCATCAGCTGAGTGGGTGGAGCTACTGGAAGGAGTCCCTTGTTGGGTTAGCGATGCTACCGTACTAAACAAAAATTTAGGATCGTTTTTATTACGGTGGATGAGATTTGAGTAATAATTAGCTTTAGCTAAGGTAAGCATGCGTTTATAAGTTATTAAACCATCACTAAATGCTTGATGGTGCACCTCAAGTTTAGTCGTGCGCCATTTGCGTTCCAGCTTTCTGCATAATAATTTCTGAGCTCTAGTTTCTTCTGTAAACCACGGGGTGCGCTTTTTTGGAGCCTTTTTTAACTTTAGCGGTGCTATGTTATCAATGGTTTCGCGCAGGGCGTCGTTAAAGTTGTTAGTGAGGTTATCAATAGAGCCCACATACTTTGGGAATGGTGCCATTACCGAGGGCAGTAGGTCAGCAAGAGTTGTCGTTGTGGCCGTATTAATGTTGCGGCTGCTATAGCAGTTATTATTATTATTAGTTTGACGAACATGCGTCTGAACCTCGAATTTTATAAGGTAATGATCGGACAATACTTTAGTATACGGGAGTATCGTAACTTTGGAAGCGGTGATACCCCTGACAAGCACTAGGTCTATCGTATTACCGTTGCGATGCGTGGGTTCATTTATTATTTGTGTGAGACCACAGCTATCAATTATAGTCTGGAGCGCTACGCACGGTGGGTCCGATGGGGTATTCATATGGATATTAAAGTCCCCCATTATGATTATATTATCGGCGTGTGTCACTAGATCAGCAACGAACTCTGAGAATTCATTGATAAAGTCCGAACAGGGCCCTGGGGGGCGGTAGATAACAGCCAGGTGTAGAGGCAGCGGTGTGACAGACCTCATAGTAAGCACCTCAAACGATTTATATTTATTATTTATGTGAGGACTAAGGTTAAAGTTTTCGTTGTATATTAGTGCGACCCCCCCACCCCTTTTAAGCGGACGGGCAATATGCGCATGTGTAAAGTTAGGAGGACATGCCTCATTTAGCGCAAAAAAGTCGTTTGGTTTAAGCCAGGTTTCACTGAGACCGATGACGTTAAGATTGTTGTCTCTGATGATATCATTAACTAACAACGTTTTGGGAGACAATGATCTTATGTTTAAAAAACCTATATTATAGGTAGTGGGCTGTTTTAGGGAATTTTTGATCAAATTATCCGTAGTAGTAATATTAATAATGTTGTGTTTATTATGCCCAGTGCATTCAGTATAATTACGACCATATCTAGGAATTGATACGACGGGAATGTTCCGATTGTTTGATTGTTGCTTTGATAAACTGCACGCATCATGGTTAGCCTCCTCAGTAACGGGGATTTTCCGATTGTTTGTTTGTTGCTTTGATAAACTGCACGCATCATAGTTAGCCACCTCAGTAAAACACATGTCCAACTCTGAAACACTCAAAGCAGAAAAAACTTGTTCTAATTTAACAGACTCCTTACCCAGACCAGTAGTCTCGCATCCTTTATTTAAATCCGTCTTCAGGGTGGAGGGAAGTGGTGTTCTGTGGGGATTAGCCTTCTGCTTTGTTTTTAGCCCCGCTCGACATCCGCGTTTCCGATCACACCGCTGGCGTCTTCTCCGTAGACGGCCCCCGCTGCTACTAGACTCCGCTGCTTCACAGGCCGCTGGATGTAGCCGCCGACGTATCCCCATGCTAGTTAGCATGTTTAGCACGCCCGCGTCTATCAGTCCAAAACGGCCCGATATGTCCATATCCAGAAGTGTCTGGCGGTCGTACGTGATCACGGAGTGACCACGATGCGAGCCAGCCATGAAGTCTGCAGAACTGTCCGGCATTTCCGCCAAATGTTCCATCTTTAGCAAGAGCACCGCAGTGTCGCAGCCCGTCCGGGCGCCGCCATCTTGCCATCATCCTACTATATATATATATATGTATATATTTATGTATATATATATATGTATATATATATATATGTATATATATGTATATATACACATATATGTATACATATATATATATATATGTATATATATATATCAATCAATCAATGTTTACTTATATAGCCCTAAATCACTAGTGTCTCAAAGGGCTGCACAAACCACCACGACATCCTCGGTAGGCCCACATAAGGGCAAGGAAAACTCCCACCCAGTGGGACATCGGTGACAATAATTACCCAGTGGGACATATGTATATGTACATTTTTTTTTCCTTTTACGGAAAAAAACACTTAATTGAACGGTTTGAAAGAGGAGAAAACACGAAAAAAAGGAAAATTAAATTTTGAAACAGTTTATCTTCAATTTCGACTCTTTAAAATTCAAAATTCAACTGAAAAAAAATGAAGAGAAAAACTAGCTAATTGGAATCTTTTTGAAAAAATTAAAAAAAGAACTTATGGAACATCATTAGTAATTTTTCCTGATTAAGATTCATTTTAGAATTTTGATGAAATGTTTTAAATAGCTTAAAATCCAATCTGTACTTTGTTATAATATATAACAAATTGGACCAAGCTATAGTACTATCAAAGACAAATCATTATTTGTTCTAGATTTTCCTGAACAAAAATTTTAAAAGAAATTCAAAAGACTTTGAAATAAGATTTAAATTTGATTCTTCAGATTTTCTAGATTTGCCAGAATAATATTTTTGAATTTTAATCATAATAAGTTTGAAGAAATATTTCACAAATATTCTTCGTCAAAAAAACAGAAGCTAAAATGAAGAATTAAATTAAAATGTATTTATTATTCTTTACAATAAAAAATAAAAAAAATATTTGAACATTGACTTAAATTGTTTGGAAATAAGAGGAAGGAATTTAAAAGGTAAAAAGATATATGTGTTTAAAATCCTAAAATCATTTTTAAGGTTGTATTTTTTCTCTAAAATTGTCTTTCTGAAAGTTATAAGAAGCAAAGTAAAAAAATTAATTAATTTATGTAAACAAGTGAAGACCAAGTCTTTAAAATGTTTTCTTGGATTTTCAAATTCTGTTTGAGTTTTGTTTCTCTTAGAATTAAACATGTTGAGCATAGCGAGACCAACTTGCTAGTAAATAAATTAAATTAAAAAAATAGAGGCTCCTCACTGGTAAGTGCTGCTATTTGAGCTATTTTTAGAACAGGCCAGCGGCCGACTCATCTGGTCCTTACGGGCTACCTGGTGCCCGCGGGCACCGTGTTGGTGACCCCTGGCCTAGTTTATGAGAATTGACGAGAGCCTATAGGACGGAACAAATTATACTTCGACCGATATGTTTTTTCAGGGCCGTTACCAAACATTAGTAGTCAAGGATGCTGATAACCGACATTTGAAGCCGATATTCTTTTGCAATAAAAGTTATTTAAAATCAAAACTATACATCAGTAAACAGCTGGACAATGCTTGAAGTGGTGTTTTTTAACGTCATTTTTTAGGACACGTTGGACCAGTTGTGACATAATGCTAATGCAGTGGTTACTTTAGCACCAAGCAACATCAGGGGATTTCACACACACCTTTATTACATGTTTCTAAGAGAAGCATTTCAAAATATGGGAAATCTCCTGAAAAAATTGGTAAAAATATGGCACTTTTCTACATCACATCACTAAGTCTAGCCATATTCTCATTGTTGGAGCACTTTATGGATTCATTACATTGTAGTGTTGAACGATTACAGCAAAAATAATAATCACAATTATTTTGATTGATATTGTAATCAAAAACATGCACCTGGGGATAGGTTGATTGGCAACACTAAATTGGCCTAGTGTGTTAATGTGAGTGTGAATGTTGTCTTTCTATCTGTGTTGGCCCTGTGATGAGGTGGCGACTTGTCCAGAGTGTACAAGGGCCTTCCGCCCGAATGCAGCTGAGATAGGCTCCAGCGCCCCCTCAACCCCAAAAATGTACAAACGGTGGAAAAATGGATGGATTCTGTAATCACGAATAATTACACAATTATTCATTAATTTGAACACGAGTATTTATTGTCCCACCAAAACTTAACTTTAAGTATAGTTAGAACAAACTTGGATATTAATTAGTAATAAGTTATTTTTATTTCTGTTTTTTACCTTTTACACTAATTTTACCACGAAAGAGTGTGTTCTTTTTTGTGTCAAATAAAATGTAATCCTATGTTTGTCAATCGAAAGCAGAAATTCTCCCATTTATTGGTGCAATACCTCTTAAGGCAATTTTTACCCGTATTTCAGATCAAAGCACAATTATTTGTGGAAATGTATCAGCAAGTGCTTTAACTATATTATGCTTGTGTAAGATACTTTTTTGAAACCTTTATTTTGTTAACGCAGTCAGACCAGATGTGGCGCGTCACACCATTATTGTGAAGGGGGGAACTGTGCTGTGTTATTGTTCTCAGCTTGACAAGTAAAGAAGCGACTTGCCTGAGGGCGTTTATAAAAGAAATAATAATTAAAAGTGTCTCAAGTTGTGACCACAGTCCTGTTTTTACATTGATGTTCCATCCACCCAATAATGACAATTTGACAATTTTTTTTTTTTTTGCAAATGTATTTAATGTACAAAAATCACACGTACATAATACGTATTCATATCATATGCTCAATTACTTTAGCAGCAAATACAGCCCTAAGTGTTTTTTGAATAAGATGCCACAACTTTGGTTTGGTACACGGCTTCACGGTGGCAGAGGGGTTAGTGCGTCTGCCTCACAATACGAAGTTCCTGCAGTCCTGGGTTCAAATCCAGGCTCGGGATCTTTCTGTGTGGAGTTTGCATGTTCTCCCCGTGAATGCGTGGGTTCCCTCCGGGTACTCCGGCTTCCTCCCACTTCCAAAGACATGCACCTGGGGATAGGTTGATTGGCAACACTAAATTGGCCCTAGTGTGTGAATGTGAGTGTGAATGTTGTCTGTCTATCTGTGTTGGCCCTGCGATGAGGTGGCGACTTGTCCAGGGTGTACCCCACCTTCCGCCCGATTGTAGCTGAGATAGGCGCCAGCGCCCCCCGCGACCCCAAAAGGGAATAAGCGGTAGAAAATGGATGGATGGATGGAACTTTGGTACACCTATCTTTGTGCAGTTTTGCCCATTGCTCTTTGCAGCACCTTTCAAGCTTCATCAGATTAAATGGGAAGCGTTGGTTTTCTTCCAGGATGTCTTTCAGTGAATAACAAGGAATGGCTCCTACTACAGTATTTCAAGACTAATGAGAAAATCTTTTGTCAACATGATCTGTGTTTTTAAAGGTAAATACAACAACTGGGATCAGGTGGACCCAGCAGAACTATTCAGCAAAGCGCCGACAGAAAAAAAGGAGGCCAACCCTAAACTCAACATGGTGAAATTCCTGCAAGTATGTTCAAGCTATAGTTTTTTTCCACATGTACACAGCTATTTTTAGAAACCTGTAATGTATAGTCCCTAACTTTTCTCTCTAAGTCTACTCACACACACTGTATATATACATACACATTCACTTGCTCTTGTGTGAATTTTGGCCACTAGAGACCTGAAATAGCAACACTAACCATCAGGCATCGCGAAGCCTGCTGTATAAAATTCTTAAAAATCAACACTAATATACATGGAGCCCAGGAGATAATATGCATGACTGCTATACATATTTTGTGGCCTAGTGGTTACAGTGTCCGCCCTGAGATCGGTAGGTTGGGAGTTCAAACCCCTGCCGAGTCATACCAAAGACTATAAAAAAATGGGACCCATTGCCTCCCTGTTTGGCACTCAGCATCAAGGGGTTGGAATTGGGGGTTAAATCACCATAAATGATTACCGGACATGGCACCGATGCTGCCCACTGCTCCCCTCACTTCCCAGGGGGTGATCAAGGGGATGAGTCAAATGCAGAGGACAAATTTCACCACACCTAGTGTGTGTGACAATCATTGGTACTTTAACTTGTGTCACCCCTACAGGGATTTCATTTATACATCTGCCATTGCACATAATTCTATCATCGTACATGTTCTGTTGCTCAATACAATCTAGATCAAAGTAGGGCTTGCCCTCGGTCAAGTCGTTTTTATTGGCCCCCAAAGGATCCCTTCCAAAAATTCAATACATAGTCAAGGACACATTTCACTTTGGCCCTTGGAGGCAAAAAGTTTGGGTACCTGTGTTGTAGATGTTTTGATGTTGCAGAGTTTAAAGAACATTTTCCCAAAAAGCTCAATTTTACCAAAACGTAGGAGATACTTTACTGAACACTGAGTTTTAGAAAGTTTACTTTGCCCGGAGTATACCAAGAGCTCCACCTTTGAGGCCAAAACCCCAATTTTAAATTTCAACGAAAGGCTTAAACACAGAAAAACATAAGGTTCTGAAATCATCTGTGTACTGGAATTTTGGACATGGTCTGAGGGTGTATCTGACTAAAATGTAAATTAAGGAAAGTTCAGTGTATTGTGCGTTGTATATTTAAATTTTCTCTGAATTTTCTTATCAGGTTGAAGCCAGAGGATGTGACATCTTGGTGTTATGGTTGGACTGTGATAAAGAAGGCGAGAACATCTGTTTTGAGGTCAGAAAAACATGTTTTTAAATTTTTTTGTGTTTTTTTTTTTCCACGTTGTCTTCAAAAGCGTAGGTCATTCCTGCAAAACAATGAGTATTTTTTCAGGAATGTTGTCCCCACCTGCTATTCATAAAGAAAGAAAAATGGGCACATATACATGCAATATATGGGCAAGGCAATGTAACGTCAATGACACATACATCCAAGATAATCATATGAACGATACTATGGATAACATTTGGCTTTCAGAAGTGTGGGGTGGGGGTGTTTAAAGGTATTTTTCTTTTTGTCTTTTTTTTTTTAATCGGTGTAAAACAAATGTATTACTATTTGACAAAAATATTTCTGAGATGCATGTTTTTGATTTTTAGGAATACATGATAAACAAGTTATCTATTTTGATAGTAACACAATTAACAATAAAGACATTTGTGAGTTGTACAAATTCAAATGTTTTTATGATTATGACAGTAATCCATGGAGTGAAATTGCAGCCACACAACACACAACTATGTTTTTACTCACACCCAACAATTTGCAAGTAAAATATATGTATTTTTTCTTCAATGAAAAAATGTTACGCGGAAAAAAAAAATCAAGTTAAATAAACACTAACTAAAGTTAAAACATTTGGCAGTAATATTCCACCTTGCACGATCCACAGACTTGCACTCAGAGCACGCGTAGTTTGCACTCAACGACAGATGTTGCTGCTGAGTCAATTTGAGGCCGTCAGAGCATCTGTTATTTGCTCATGGTGCCCTCCGGCAAAAATAACAAAGCAGAAGAAGCAAGGTGGGGAATCAAATGGCAGACAGAATAGAGGGGAAACAAGCTCAAAATGTAAGGCAACCTGTATGTTTTAGCTTGGACGTCTTAAATTGTTAAGTGTATAGACTCTCATATCCATCCATCCATTTTTTACCGCTTGTTTTGTAACTAAGGAGAATTGATTTAAGTTGACTCAGTAGAACCACCTGTCATTGTGGAGTGCAAATTATGGGTGCTCTGAATGCAAGTGTGTGGATTACACAGGGTGGAATATCACAATCAAAGAGTTTTAATATTACTGGCAAAAGTTTTAACTTGAAGAAAATTGTTCTTAGAATTGATTGAAATTGACTCAGCAGCACCAGCTGTTGTTGTAGAGTGAGAATTGTGGGGGGCTCTTTGTACAAGTATGTGGATTGTGCAGAGTGAAATATGTCTGGCAAAGGGGTGGAACATTACTGCCAAAAAGTTTTACGTGAAGAAAACTGTTTTTATACTGGTAGATCTTTTTTTTAATGGAGAAACATTCAGGCCTCTCTCATCTTTTTAAGTGGGTGAACTTGCACAATTGGTGGCTGACTAAATACTTTTTTGCCCCACTGGTATGTCTGGTAAGAGGTTCGGTTTGTTGTCTTACATTTCTTGTAAAGCACCCTGTCATTTATTAATTGACATTTTTGCAAGCTATGTCTCACGTGTCAGGGCCAGCACTTGGGATGAAAAAAAAAATCCCAATGGTCTCTAACTACTCTCTTCCTGGTCCAATGTACAGTAATCTACTGTAAACTACACTCATAGTATCTGCCTCTCTGTCTTGGTGGTCCATCGGATTCGATGAAGACCCCCCCGCACCCCCAATCCCCCTAAATTGTATTAAGTGTAGCTTAATTGCTAGGGTTTGGAATAGCTAAGTGAGGAGTGTGAGATCAAGTTGGCTGGCTCCGGTGACATCTTTGATGGCTGCGAAGTCGAAAGTCTGAAGCACACTTTCTCCCACATGTGGGGCATAATATTCCGGCTGGGCGCATACTTGCCAACAATCCCGAATTTTCCGGGTGACTCCCGAATTTCAGTGCCTCTACCGAAAATCTCCCGGGACAACCATTCTCCCAATTTTCTACCGATTTCCAGCCGAACCTGAGTATGGACAGCCTGTCGTCACGTCCACTTTTCCTCCATATAAACAGCGTGCCCAGTCACGTGTAACCTCTACGGCTTTTGGAGCTCAGTGTATAACAACAAGGAGACTATTTCATGTATCTCCATTATCGATAGGTTTATCTATAACCCATAAAGTAGGCCGGCAAAGAGCTATTTCTCAGCATGTGTTTATTCCAGCCGGCACTTTAATACACTGACACACAACATCCACATTCCCATTATGCATTGTTTCAAAACTAAGGCAAGTAGTAATGTCCAAACAAACATAGTTGAGAGAGAATAGAACGAGGATGGACAACTCAACCATAAACTGATTCCTTTCCTGCAAAATAAATTTCACTTATGGTACTTCAAAGGCTGTGCTACTTTCTGCAAATCATTGCACTTTCAAATACAACAATGAGTAGAGAAGAGTGTAATGTGTGTATATGTGTAAATAAATGAACACTGAAATGCAAGTATTTCTTATATATATATATATATATATATATATATATGTGTGTATGTAAGTGTATATATATATATATATATATATATATATATATATATATATATATATGTATGTATGTGTATATATAGAGAGAGAGAGAGAGAGAGAGAGAGAGAGAGAGAGAGAT
Source organism: Nerophis ophidion (assembly GCF_033978795.1). Lineage (NCBI taxonomy): Eukaryota > Metazoa > Chordata > Actinopteri > Syngnathiformes > Syngnathidae > Nerophis > Nerophis ophidion. Next base: position 20,944,887 of record NC_084611.1, read on the forward strand.
GTATGTATCTATATATATATATATATATATATAGGGATGTACATATATATATGTATATATATGTGTATATGTATGTATGTATATATTTGTATTTGTATATATATATATGTACATATGTACAGTATATATATACTGTACATATGCACATATGCATATGTATATATATACATATCATATATATACACGCATACTTATATATATATATATATATACATACACATATATTATATATATATATAATATATGTGTATGTATGTATGTGTATATATATGTGTGTATGTATATATATATATATGTATCTGTGTATATATATTTATATATACATATGTACAGTATACATATGTATATCTACATATGCTTATGTAGATATACATATTATACATATATATACACATATATACATATATATACAAATACATATATACATACATATATATATATATATATATATATATATACATATATACATACATATATATATATTTATATATATATATATATATATATATATATATATATATATATATATATATTTCTACCTTCAAGGTACTCAAAGCGCTTTGAGACTACTTCCACATTTACCCATTCACACACTGATGGAGGGAGCTGCCATGCAAGAGGCGTTGCCAAGAGGTAAAATCATGATAGTTTTAAAGTTTATGTCAGGCACTGTATGCCTGTGCCTGGGACACCTTTTCCTGAGACATAATTGCTATTGATTTTCGGGGGACAATACACCATTACAGTGTCTCATCAACATTGCTGTATTGACCAGGTCATAAAAGTTATTTGTAAGTTTTGAATGTCTGGAAATATTTATCTTTTGAATATCTTTTCCTAGGTTATTGATGCTGTACAACCTGTCATGAAAGGAGGTGTCAGGGAGAGGACTATTTACCGTGCCAAATTCAGCTCCATTACTGAAACTGATATCTGGAAGGCTATGAATCAACTTGGAGAGCCAAACCACAATGAATCACTTTCTGTGGATGCACGGCAGGAACTGGATCTACGGATTGGCTGCGCGTTTACGAGGTAAATTTTTTTCAATTGACCTAAACCAACTACTATTCAAATTTACCATATGCTAAGAAATAATACATTTTATTTGTCTCACATCGGAGTAATTCCTCAGTTGCAGTGTAAAATTTACAGTTTAAACAGGATTTAAAAAAATAACTCAATAGCTTAAAGGGAAACTGCACTTTTTTTTGGAATGATGATAGATTTGTTTTTTTAATAAAAAAATACATCCCTCATCATGTCTTTCATAATGATTTTTTTTTTTAATGCATTGTAACTCGTAAATAAATGTAAATTAAAGAGCCAAAGAGAGGTTCTCTATTCCGCTCAAAAAACCCTATAAATTACCATCCAAAAACCGCCAGCAATACTCCATTTACATTGCATGACTTGAATGTTAACCAAGTATTTATGATATTGTTATTATAAGCCCTAACGCAGACAAACTATTTATAGCGGCTCTTTAAATACGAGCTTGTGTGCAAACGTTAACATGACCGGCTAATGAGCTGCGTCCTCCTTTCTTTGCTCATCAAACTTTATTCTAGATCATAAATTATGCCTCTCACCTGAATGATGGAAGGGCAAGGACGTATTCTGACAAGTTGGTACCCTTCGACAACCAATTTACATCCGGGAAGGGCGAGAACGACACTAAAATACGCTCGGTTTCACCTCCCTCCCCCCTTTTCTTCTCGAGGATTATGAGTCATTCTTCATCTAATTGGAAATATATGAACATTCCAGCAGTCTGCATCCTAACAACAGCAGACCTTGTACAGTAAGCAATGTTTTATTATGTTTGTTGGCTGTTATTGAGTCTGCAGTGAGCAGTTCTCAGTGATGTAGTGATACGTTTTTGGATCTAATGTGTCGCATATGCTTAACACTAGCAAATTACGTATATATTAAATGTTATATATATATATATATATATATATATATATATATATATATATATATATGTATATGTATATGTATATGTATATGTATATATATGTATATATATACATATGTATATATGTATATGTATATATATGTATATATATATATATATGTATATATATATATATATATATATATATATATATACAGTATATATATATATATATATATATATACATATGTATATATGTATATGTATATATACAGAGGTGGGTAAAGTAGCCAGAATTTGTACTCAAGTAAGAGTACTGTTACTTTAGAGATTTATTACTCAAGTAAAAGTAAGAAGTAGTCACCCAAATATTTACTTGAGTAAAAGTAAAAAGTATGTTGTGAAAAAACTACTCAAGTACTGAGTAACTGATGGGTAACCTGTTTGTTTAATGATTACGGCAACAAATAATGCTCAAAAACATAAAAATAGCAATGAGCAAATTCACAGCCAGGAATATCTCTTAAGCAACTAAAACAATATTATATATTAAATAATAATACATTAAAATAAAAAAAATTAAGGCAAATTGAGCCACAATAACTTAACAGCACCATAGGCTCAGTAGGCATTGATTGATTGATTGATTGAAACTTGTATTAGTAGATTGCAGTACAGTACATATTCCGTACAATTGACCACTAAATGGTAACACCTCAATAAGTTTTTCAACGTTAATCAATTACTTAATAAATGACAAAGTCGAGGTGATCTACATATATACATATACATACACACATACCATATATACATACACACATATCATATATATATATATATATATATATATATATACATATACATACACACATATCATATATATATACATACCTTTATATATACAGTATATAATGTATATTTATTTATTTTGCCGTTTTTGTTCACATGTTAAAGGTGTTTTAATGAATATACATGCATGTTTAACATATAGATTCCTATCTTTAATGAAGACAAAAATATAAGTTGGTGTATTACCTGATTCTGATGACTTGGAGTCAAACAGTAGTGCTGATAAAGTCCCGGTTTTCAAATGGAGAAAAAAAGTTCCTCCTTCCTGTCTAATACATCATGAAAGTCGTTGGTTTTTGGCATCTTATTTGTCCAGCTTCCATATTCGTTTTTATACACTTTACAAGAAATACATTGGCGGCAAACTCCGTAGTTTGCTAGCTTGTTTGCTCTGGCTTTCGGAGACTCTTATTTTGTTAGCGCAGGCGCGATGGAGCGGCGCTTTTATTGTGAAGACAGGAACTGTGCGATCAGTCTTTAGGCTTTTGACGGGAAGTACGGTTGAAATAAAAAGTGTATTTTTTCCTTTACACGTTTGATTGATTGGTTGATTGATTGAAACTTTTATTAGTAGATTCTACAGTACAGTACATATTCCGTACAGTTGACCACTAAATGGTAACACTCCTATACGTTTTTCAACATGGCGGGTTCTACGTGTGACAGTCACGTGACCACCTGGCTCTGTTTGATTGGTCCAACGTCATGTGATTGGTGAAACGCAAGCATGCGTAGTTCCTACTTTGAATGCGTGTCTGACAAAATCAAAACAAACAAAGCGTGCTAATGCGGATCGACAGATCGATTAAAAAAAGTAGCGAGTACCGACCCGATTGCAGATAAATGGAGCGGAGTAAAAGTAGCGTTTCTTCTCTATAAATATACTCAAGTAAAAGTAAAAGTATGTTGCATAAAAACTACTCTTTGAAGTACAATTTATCCCAAAAGTTACTCAAGTAGATGTAACGGAGTAAATGTAGCGCGTTACTACCCACCTCTGTGTGTATATATATATATATATATACATATATATATATATATATGTATATATATGTATACATATGTATATATATATATATATATATATATATATATATATATATATATATATATATATATATATATATATATATATATAACCTTAATGGATGTGTTTGGATGTTTCTTAAGGGCTTCATAGGCAGAATTGAGAGGCTCCCCTAGCCTCCATTGTAACGGGACTTTTGATCATGAACACATTTATTTACTATTTAGGATGCATAAAAAAAAAAATACATCCCTCATCATGTCTTTCATAATGATTGTGAACGACAGGCACAATTCCAAAAATGTGCAGTTCCCCTCTAACCAAAAATGGAAAGAAGAAAGATGTACTGTAGGTAATACAGAAAGGGCCTGATCTCTTAAAGGTTGTATATTTGCAAACTTGATAGCGAACACAAAGTTGATTTGCTAAGCGTGTGCGGACTGCGTCTTTCAGTGAGCCAAATGAGGAGTGTAATCTATTTAGCGTGTCTGTATTTATGAATACACAGAATATACAGTATGCTGGTCATCTATAACAATACTGGGTGAAAAAATGCATGTTTAATTATTTAGCACAAAGTGTGATTTTTCAATACTAAAACAATTATGTGGGAGCTGTTTTCCGTCAATAATAAGCATGTCTGAAATATGCGTGCAAACTGGCAGATGAGAAGATGCTGCTCTGTTATTGATTTAAGTAAAGTCTTAATGTCATTAAAGAATAGAATAGAATAGAGTTGTATTGTCAATATTACAGTTAACAGGTTCGAAAAACAACAAAATTGGAGCAGATCCCTAGGGTGCATACACAATAGTATAGTAATATAAATAGTAAAAAAAATAAGCTATTTAAAAAAAAAAATATATATATATATATATATATATATATACATATATATACATACACATACATACATACATACATATATATATATACATGCATATATATACATATATATATATATATATATATATATATATATATAACAAACATTACGAGATGAGTTTGTACCAAAATGAATACATGGATGATACAGCAGAGGATTGGGAGAATTTCATGTGGTCAGATGAAACCAAAATAGAACTTTTTTGGTATAAACTCAACTCGTTGTGTTTGAAAGAAGAAGAATACTGAGTTGCAGCCCAAGAACACCACACCTACTGTGAAGCATGGGGGTGGAAACATCATGCTTAGGGGCTGTTTTTCTGCTAAGGGGACAGGACGATTGATCCGTGTTAAGGAAAGAATGAATGGGGCCATGTATTGTGATATTTTGAGCCAAAACCTCCTTCCATCAATGAGAGCTTTGAATGGTTGACCAAATACTTATTTCCACCATAATTTACAAATACATTATTTAAAATTCCTACAATGTCAATTCCTGGATTTTTTTTCACATTCTGTCTCTCAAAGTTGAAGTGTACCTATCATGAAAATTACAGACCTCTGTCATCCTTTAAGTGGGAGAACTTGCACAATTGGTGGCTGACTAAATACTTTTTGCCCCACTGTAGCTTCTGCTAAACAAGCCCAAACAGAATGACAGTCATCAATGACCACTTAAGGGTCTTCCTGACTTTTGCTTTCTATCCCCAAAAAATTAAGCACATAAAGAGGGACAGGAAACTCAAAAAGTTTAAAACTTGCAGAGAATAAATGATGGGATGTCTGATTTTTGATTAACGGTAAATTGTCTTCTTTGGTAATGACTTTGTAGGAGGCAGCACAATGTAGCATCATCCACTTGTGAGCAGCAGGCAATTTAATACAACAACCCGGATAGGCTCCAGCAACCCTTGTGACCCCATAAGGGACAAGCGGTAGAAAATGGATAGATGGATGGAACATTTTGAAAGTAGCACTGGAACACACCTTTGTGTATTTTCTTACGTGTAACCTTTGGCAAGACAATCTGTAAGTGCCTAATAATGTTGTCAACTTACTGAACTGCTCTAAATTATGTTTAAAGTAATTTCTTTCTCAATTGTGTTTTTCTGCTAATGAGAGCACGTTAATTTTGAATATTGCTAGCTGTGCCATGCACAAGTAACATGTGTGTTTGTTGGTACACATTTATTATTAATTTACATGCTAATTTCCTTTTATACACACGTTTTTTGTTTGTTTGTTAGTTTTTTTAATTAATTTATTTTGTGAAATACAAATAGTAATGATTTTCTTTGAACTGTTTTGCAGTTTTACAAAAGTATTTGAAAGTAAATGATCTTCAGACGAGAGACCGGTCTAATTATTTCTAGAACCATTGAAAATGATCAGCTCCCTGTAAAAATTGAGTTAGAAACTTTTAACTAAGGGTAGAAGATTCCTCCTTCATATTATCCTCAATATGCAGTGTACCAGCTGCATTGCCAGCACACAAAGCCTCATAACATGATGATACAACCACCAAGCATGACAGTTGCTATTGTTTTTCAGTTTAACAGCCCCACCCTGAGTGGTCCAAACATACATTCTGTCACAATGGCCAAACAACTTAATCTTTCATCACCATACAACTTTTGTTTAGAATTCTTGTTTCATAGTCAACACTATATCGTATACTCCTTGATCATTGAGCCACTCTACAGCGGTTAATTACGGCCAAATGTTTGTGACATTAATCTGACCTAACACAACAATGTCTTCTGATGTAGAGACCTTTACACTGTTTTAGAACAGATGATCTTAGTTTATATCAGGGTTAAGCTTCCTTTATACTCTGTTGATTTACTTTCAGGTTCCAAACCAAATATTTCCAGGGAAAATATGGAAATCTGGACTCTTCTTTGATATCATTCGGACCTTGTCAGACCCCAACTCTTGGGTTTTGTGTGGAACGTCATGATAAAATCCAGTCCTTCAAACCAGAGAACTACTGGGTTATACATGTAAAGGTAAAGTCTCTTCTAATATGGCATCACAATTTTTGGCTCAAGATTTACAGGCATGTTTTATCAGGTCTTCAGGGCGAAGGAAAACCCACTGACCCTTGATTGGAACCGAGTTAAAGTATTTGACAAAGAGGTGGGCCAGATGTTTGTCAACCTGACCAAGACATCCAAGGAAGCCCAGGTAAGAGGACACACGTGTCTTCCTTTTTAGGGATGTACTGATTACCGGTATAATGATAAACATTAATACAATTCCCGACTGTTAGTTTTACTGTTTGAATTTAATCTTAATTATCATGAAACCATATATTATTACCACACTATGAAAAACTCATAGTGATACTGCTCTTTATTTTCTGAAAAAGCAGCAAGCGCACTAATCGCTAGTTATCTTAAATGCTAACATGATTATTTTCTCATTACAAACGTCATAATCCATTCTAAATGTTTATCAATCTAATCAGGGGTGTCAAACATACAGGTCTTATGTAGCCCGCAAACAGGTGTGATCCGGCCCACAAAATGAATTTGCCAAGTATAAAAATTAGCTGCATTTTTTTAATAAAAGAAACATATTTTCTAAATGTGTCCACTGGATGTCGCAATAGCCATTTAAGTGTAACCCAAGTCACACATGACAGTGTTTAAAGATGACTTGTCAGCTGACTTTAAGCGCCCTCTGGATTGGCTTCCGCTACTCAAATCAGCACAGGTGAAATCAATCAGCTGCTCCTGTTGTGGCTGGCAGCAGATTTTGGTAGTATCTACTCAACAATCAAATAACAAATTGATCAAGATGCAAAGAGTTAAGTCAACATGACCATCATCTTTGTAGTTAGAAATCCATGCAGCGCTTGCAATTGGTTGAATGCATGATGTGCACCCTGAACTCCATTATAAAAATAACACAACATACTTGTTTTGATTGTTGTATTTTATTTTATGCTTAAATATACTATCTTCACATTGGTTACAATTTTCGTTATGTTACCTTGATTTTGGCACTGGTGTCATTTTGATAATTATTTTGTTTGTATTATAAATTTAGTAATTCAATGATGATAAACGAATGTGTTATAACAGTTGCGGAATTCAACAGTGGAGCGGTTTGAGGAAACACTTGATGGTGACCTGCCAACATGAGAATCCTAAACAGGAAGTGCTTGAAGTTTAATGGCTTTGTAAAAACACTGATACAAAGTTTAAATTCATTGTGTTCTTCATGGTGTTTTTAAAACTGCACCAACTTTTTTTTCAATTAACTTGAAGTGATTTGCCAAGAGGATTTTTTGTGCTATGTACATTTTCAGGATGTAAAAACAATCTAAAGATGTCTTTATTTTTAAGTTTTAATGCCGTGATTTAACCAGTCCGGCCGCATGGGAATAGATTTTCCTCCTTGCAGCTCCTCAGCTGAAATTAGTTTGTAACTACTGATCTAAATCTAAACTTGTATAAACACAAGTAAAAAGTAAGAAGATAAACCTATTTAAACACAACAATTATAATATGGCTTTTAAGAAGCCAGAACAACATTTAATATTCCTTCTGCCAGAGAAAGAAAACAGTATTGTGTGTTATTTATTTATTTTTAATACAACTTGGTAAAATATTTCATTTTGTGTATAATTACTGTTTGATCACATTTTATTGATACCATGACAATAATGGGAACTGTTTAATTTTGGTCACAATAACCCTGAAAGTACATTTTCACATTGTTCCATCACTAATTTTTTGTAAACTACTGTTGTTGCTGGCTTTGGTCACTATATGTGTCTCCTCCAAACATTGTGTTCTTTGCATGTCAATGACAACAATGTATCCCCTTTTTTATCGTAATAAATGTTTTATACCGTATAATGTTTATCTGTGCTCTGAATATACCTGTTACTGTTGAGCCAAGCAGCAGTCAGGTGGTCTATTTCAGCAGACAGTTCCTTTTCGCCAAAAATAATCTGCACTTCTGAAACCATAGGTTGAGTCGGTGACCAAGAAGGAGAAGAGTAAGCAGAGACCCCTGGCTTTAAACACAGTAGAGATGTTGAGAGTGGCAAGCTCTGCTTTGGGTATGTTCCACTTGATAAGATTACATTTATTTTCGGATCATTCATTACAGCTGCCTTATGAGATTATATGTATTATTGTTATTATTACGATGATGATGCTGCTGTTAAAACTCACAGTTCAGACAACTTTGCTTGATATAATTAAACATGTTATCAGCATTATCGGCACGCGCAATGAAAATAATTTGTTAGATTTACAAACCCCGTTTCCATAAGAGTTGGGAAATTGTGTTAGATGTAAATATAAACGAAATACAATGATTTGCAAATCATTTTCAACCCATTTTCAGTTGAATGCACTACAAAGACAAGATATTTGATGTTCAAACTCTTAACTTTATTTTTGTTTGCAAATAATAATTAACTTAAAATTTCATGGCTGCAACACGTGACAAAGTAGTTGGGAAAGGACATGTTCACCACTGTGTTGCATCACCTTTTCTTTTAACACTCAATAAACGTTTGGGAACTGAGGAAACTTATTGTTGAAGCTTTGAAAGTGGAATTCGTTCCCATTCTTGTTTTATGTTGAGCTTCAGTCGTTCAACAGTTCGGGGTCTCCGCTGTCATATTTTACGCTTCATAATGCGCCACACATTTTGGATGGGAGACAGGTCTGGACTGCAGGCGGGCCAGGAAAGTACCCACACTCTTTTTTTACGAAGCCACGCTGTGGTAACACAAGGCTTGGCATTGTCTTGCTGAAATAAGCAGGGGGGTCCAAGATAACGTTGCTTGGATGACAACACATGTTGCTCCAAAACCTGTATGTACCTTTTAGCATTAATGGTGCCTTCACAGATGTGTAAGTTACCCATGCCTTGGGCACTAATACACACCCCATACCATCACAGATGCTGGCTTTTGAACTTCACGCAAATAACAATCCGGATGGTTATTTTCCTCTTTGTTCCAGGGGACACCACGTCCACAGTTTCCAAAAATAATTGGAAATGTGGACTCTTCAGACCACAGGACACTTTTCTACTTTGCATCAGTCCATCTTAGATGAGCTCAGGCCCAGCGAAGCGGGCGGCGTTTCTGGGTGCTGTTGATAAATGGGTTTGGCTTTGCATAGCAGAGTGTTAACTTGCACTTACAGATGTAGCGACCGACTGTATTTACTGACAGTGGTTTTCTGAAGTGTTCCTGAGCCCATGTGGTGATAATCCTTTACACACTGATGTCGGTTTTTGATGCAGTACGGCCTGAGGGATCGAAGGTCAAGGGCATTCAATGGTGGTTTTCGGCCTTGCAGTGATTTCTCCAGATTTTCTGAACCTTTTGATGATATTGCGGACCATAGCTGGTAAAATCCCTAAATTCCTTGCAATAGCTGGCTGAGAAATGTTGTTCCTAAACATTTTGCTCACGCATTTGTTTACAAAGTGGTGACCCTTACCCCATCCTTGTTTTTGAATGACTGAGTATGTCATTGAATATTCTTAAATGCCCAATCATGGCACCCACCTGTTTTGAATTAGCCTGTTCACCTGTGGGATGTTCCAAATAAGTGTTTGATGAGCATTCCTCAACTTTCTCAGTCTTTTTTCCCACTCATGCCATCTTTTTTGAAACATGTTGCAGGCATCAAATTCCAAATGAGCTAATATTTGCAAAAAATAAAGTTTACCAGTTTGAACATTAAGTATATTGTCTTCGCAGTATAGTCAATTGAAAATACTGTAGGTTGAAAGGGATTTGAAAATAATTGTATAGTGTTTTTATTTACGATTCACGCAACGTGCCAACTTCACTGGTTTTGGGTTTTGTACGAGTTCCACCATAATGACCCTGAGTCAAATACAGTAGTGTCGTAGGCCTAATTATTCATTAAAGGGGAACCACACTTTTTTGTAATTTTGCCTATCGTTCACAATCATTATGAGAAACAAAATGATGGATGTTATTTTTTTTTATGCATTGTAGATATTAAATGAATGTGATTAAAAGTCTGCTTTCAATGGAGCCTGTTATTTGTTGATGCTTTCTAAATATTGAATAAATATGACCAAAAGTCCACTTACAAAAAAAAGTCGCTCAATTCTGCCTATAAAGACATTAATAAACATCCAAACACCTCCATTCGGGTTGTGTATGCCAGTGTTTTTCAACCTTTTTTGAGGCACTTTTTTTTCACTGAAAAAATCAGAAGGCACACCACTAGCAGAAATCTTTAAAAAATGAAACTCAGCAGCCGATATTGACAGTAAAAACTAATTGTCGCAATCGTTGGGTATGACTTTAAACCATAACCAACCATGCATCACTATAGCTCTTCTCTCAAAATAGTGTACTGTCACGACCTGTCACATCACGCCGTTACTTATTTTGAGGTTTGTGCAGTTTTCCTGTGTGCAGTGTTTTAGTTCTTTTCTCGCACTCCTATTTTGGTGACTTTTCCTGTTTTGTTGGTTTTTTCCAGTTGCAGTCGCATGTCTCACTTGAGTGCTATTCCCCGCACCTGCTTTGTTTTAGCAATCAAGAATTTGTTGATTTTAATAATATTTATTTAACACTGATTAACATTAATTTTAGTAACACAAATAAGTTGCTATCCTTCTTCGTGGGGACATTGTTGATTGTCATGTCTTGTTCGTATGTACTTTGCTCAACACGCTGTAAGTCTTTGCTGTTGTCTAGCAATTTTTTTTTGGGGTACTTTGAAGCTAGTTCAGTTTTAGTTTCATTCCCTAAGCTTCAATGCATTTTTTCAGGGGCACTCACCTTTTATTTATTTTTGGTTTTAGCATTAGATACCTTTTCTCCTGTATGCTGCCTCCCACTGTTGTTTGCATATTGGGATCACCACAAACCATGATCAGCCCTCTACAAAGCAATTAGCTACCGGCTGCCACCTACTGATTTGGAAGAGTATAATATTGTTACGCTGCCAAGCTCTAAACAGCACAGACACTCAACAACGACACATTATTTGCAGACTATAATTACTTGCTTGCAAAAAATATTTTTACCCCAAATAGGTGAAATTACATAATCTCCCACGGCACACTAGACTGTATCTCACGGCACACTGGTTGAAAAACACTGGTATTATGCATGATGTTAATATATACAGTATGTAATTTAGTAAAGGACACATTTATAATAACATTTAATATAGTTTTAGATTGCATGATGTGTTTTTTCTTTTTTAGTAATGGAGGAAATCTTCTCTCCCAACCCCGTACTTTTAGATTAGAGTTTCAAATTGTATAAATGTATTGCTCTCAAACATGTTTTGATGGAAAATAAATGGAGATGTCATGCAGTTGATAGTCAAGGTTGTGCCATATTAGTGTGTATTTAGACAGAGTTATTAGAGGATCAGTAATTGTCATCGTTTTCTACTAAGGCTTTCTGTCAAGTTTGTGGATATTGTAATTAATTTGAAATAATTAAGCTTTTGAATTGATTGATGCAAAAAACAACATTTGCAATATATGTTTTTATATTGAATCTGTTGTCATGTTATCCATGTTTTGTTATCCAGTACAATACTGTAAGTATTGTAGTTGGTTTGCCAAACAGCAGTGAGTAAAATGTTTTCTTCAAGAACTCTTTGTTGTTTATTATTTTGTAATGTTGAGAGAGAGATGCAAGGTGGTTTGGCTTTCCAATAAAACTGAGTGGTTATGGAGTTGAGCAATTCAAACCAGTTGTCAGTGGGAGTAAGCAGGCTTGGAGTTTTGTCATTATAGGGGCAGAGCCCCTTGGCCTTTGTTGTCATCAACCTTTTCAGGGCACAAAGGCCAAATGTCAGTGCTGGAGGGCCATCAAATAAAACAGTGATTTTTTAAAGTCCCAAAGTGTTCCTTTTGCCCACAATGACAGTAAAATGGTGGGGATTTGAATTCTTTAGTGTATGGCCAGGCGTTTTTTTTTTATGTTGTTGTTATTCACGTTCAAATATCGTGGTTGAGTGGGTTGGAAAAAAACTGCCAAACCTGCATTACTTGTTATAAATATGTTGAGAGTTTATTATCTTCTTTGCTTTCACAAATGTTTCAAACAGCAGCCGCATTTTGTACCAACTGTAATCTCTTAATGCTAGACACAAGAAGACCCAAAAATAATATGTTACAGTAATTGAGACGAGACATAACGAACGTATGAATAATGATCTCAATGTCGGTGGTGGACAAAATCTTAGCAATATTACGCAGATGAAAGAAGGCTGTTTTAATACTCTTAGTGTGTGACTCAAACGAGAGAGTTGGGTCAAAGATAACACCGAGATTCTTTACCGAGTCAATCAATTAATTAATCAAATAATATTTATATAGCCCTTAAACACAAATATCTCAAAGGGCTGCACAAACCACAACGGCATCCTCAGTTCTAATCTCGCAACAGGGCAAGGAAGAACTCAACCAAATAGGATCACTGTGAAACCTTGGAAAGGACTGCAGATGTGGGGACCACCCTCCATTTCACCTGTGCAATGGATGCTGAGTGGACATGGCTATTATTGTGAGAGTCCAGACCATAGTGATCAAAATACGTAAACAATAATTACATTGTGTATGTAATACCCTAAGGGAGTTGTTCGGAGGTGTTTTTTTAAGGCTTTATAGGCGGAAATGCACGGCTCCCATAGGCTCCATTGTAAGCACACTTTTCAATCAATCAATGTTTATTTATATAGCCCTAAATCACAAGTGTCTCAAAAGGCTGCACAAACCAAAACAACATCCTTGGTAGAGCCCACATAAAGACAAGGAAAAACTCACCCCAGTGTTACGTCGACAATGATGACTATGAGAAACCTTGGAGAGGTTTGATGAGTACTGCTGGCAGCGTACCCTCAATGAATAAAGTTGGTATGGTATATGCAGAGAATGGCAGGTGAATTGTCAGGGAACACTTAGTTTAATTCAAATTGAAAAAATACTTAGAAAAGACACAAAATACTGACAAATCAAGAGCACCAGGACAGGAAGTAATTCCAAATACAGCAAGTTAACAACAAAAAGTTATGAAGCTTCATGACAGAAAATGTGAATACTGGAATTTAATTTAGCAACCTTTTTTTTATGTTTCAGGTATAGGTCCTCAGTATACTATGCAGATTGCTGAGCGCTTATACACACAGGGATTCATAAGCTATCCTCGAACTGAAACATCCCACTATCCAGAAAGCTTTGACCTGAAGGGAACACTGAAGCAGCAGACCAACTGTCCTTTTTGGTCAGAGGAGGTAAGATAACAGATTAATTTCTTCATGCACACTCTGCCAGGAGCACTTGCTTGGGAAAATCAATGAATTCTGATGTATGCTGCTTGAACATTTGTACGGATAAAATTTTAGCACCCCTTTCAACTTTTACTAGTTTGTATTTTGTTTGTGGATTGTTGCAGATGGTACCATTATGAAGATTATGTATGCAACATGTAGCCTGAAAGTGTATTTCATTTATAAATGTATTTTTGAAAAAGGGAAATATTTATTTTAATTAATTTGTATTAATGAGCTGTGACGGGTCTCCAGCCGTCATCGTGTGGGTTGCTGTGACACTCGATAAAATAACACCGTAACAGGTTTGACTCGGGTTTATTATTTCAATAAACATGTCGTCTTCTTGCCAGTCGGTCGCGCCACTTTCTAGCGCGCTGGATCTTCCTGCTCGTTGCGGCGCACCTTTCAGTGGTCGGTGGCTGCGTCTGCTGCGGGGGCTCATCTCGCTCAGGGTCGCTCTCGTGGTCTTTCTTGCCTGTTGTTTCCTCTCCTACTTCTGCCACGATTGCTCCTCCCTCTCCCTTTTTATGCTGCAGCAGAAGATGCAGGGATTAAGAGCAGGTGTGTTGTGTACGCACCTGACTCTGATGGCTGCAGTGTCGCTCCAGGCGTACCCGCCTCTCCGTTCTGCTGCATGCTCCGCCTCCTGGCCCCTTCTTGGTCAGGACCGCTATTTTTCCTCGCCCGCTGTCTGCTCGTCGGCTCCGTCTCTCCACATGAGCATATAGTATGTATATATGCCAGATTCTAGTCATAGGCTACTTTCCTCTGTTTCCTGAGTCAAGTTTATGTTATCATGCAGCAGCACAGCACAGCTAATTAGAAATATACACTGCACTATACTTAGTAACTTTTAAAACAGACAAGGGCTTACAGAAGGTGCAGATAATTTTTCTCACACAGAATAAAATAAACAATCAGCTGAAACTACAAAAATGGGCTCAGGTCATGTATTTTGCCTTCATTTGCTTTATTCATCAATCAATTAATTAATTAAAGTTTAATTATACAGCAAATATTCCATGAAAAAACTTCTCAAGTATTGAGAAACTTGTGAGTAACTTCTACTTTTTTATTTAGTGGCAAATTTGTATGTTTTTTGGACTACAACCTTACTTCATCAATCAATCTTTGTTTATTTATATAGCCCTTAATCACAAGTGTCTCAATGGGCTGCACAAACCACAACAACATTCCCGGATCTCAGATCCCAAATCAGGGCAAGAAAAAACTAGACCCAATGGGAACAACGAGAAACCTTGGAAGGGACCAAAGATGTGGAGATCCCCCCCTGGGTGACCAGTGCAATGGATGCTGAGTGGATATGGTTAATAACTTGAGAGTCCAGTCCAGCAGGGAATTCTCTTGCATGTGAACGTCGGAGCGCAGAGACGTCACCGATTGATGCATAAGGAGTGGTCACCCCGGGTCCCGACTTTGAACAGCTAGCGCGTCATCCGTGGAGGCTGATCCGTGGTCACCTGATAACCTCTCCACGCAGGAGAGGGGGGCAGAGCAGAAAAGAGAGACAGTAAATCGACTGGTCTAAAAAGGGGTCTATCTAAAGCCTAGAGTATACAAATGAGTTTCAAGGTGGGACCCTATGCTTCCACTGAAGTAGCATCTCTTAACTGCTACCGGTAGGGCATTCCAGAATACTAGCGCTCGAATTGAAAACGCTCTAAAGCCTGCATATTTTTTGGGGCTCTGAGAATCACTAACAAGCCGGAGTTATTTGAATGCAGATTTCTGTCCGGGACATATGATACAATGTAATCAGCAAGATAGGATAGAGCTAGACCGTTTAATATTTTATACGCAAGTAGTAAAACCTTAAAGTCGCACCTTAAGTGCACAGGAAGCCAGTGCAGGTGAGCCAGTATAGGCGTAAAATGATCAAACTTTCTTGCTCTTGTCAAAAGTCAAGCAGCAGCATTTTGTACCAACTGTAATCTTTTAATGCTAGACATAGGCAGACCCGAAAATAATATGTTACTGTAATCGAGACGAGACGTATCAAACACATTCATTATGATCTCAGCGTCAGGACGAATTTTAGCGATGTTATGGAGAGGCTGTTTGGAGAGAGTTGGGTCGAAGATAATTACAAAATTCTTTACCGAGTCGCTTTGTATAATTGTTTGGTTGTCAAATGTTAAGCTGGTATTATTAAATAGGTGCTGGTGTTTAGCAGGACCGATAATCAGCATTTCTATTTTCTTAGCTTTAAGATGCAAACAGTTGCTGGACATCCATTGTTTGAATTAATCTAGAAACGCCTCGAGGTGACTACAATCTGGCATGTTGGTCAGCTTTAGGGGCATGTAGAGTTGGCTGTCATCAACATAACAGTGAAAGTTAACACCATATTTGCGTATGATGTCACCTAGCGGCAGCATATAGATGCTCAAAAGTGCAAGGCCAAAGACAGATCCCTGTGTTACCTTAAGATACTCTGAGGTCACATTGTTATGGGAGATAACCGGAATACAAACATAATTGAATACATTCGTTCTAAACACTACATTGTATACAACGTATCTGTATTGTTTACTATTTCTGACATTGTACTTTCATACTAATTTACTATGCTAGACAGTACTTTGTCTTGTCACTGTCAAAAAGAAACAGACAGTTTGCTACGTTACTATGAACTGAGGAAAAGGACAACTAATTCTAACTAAGCACTCAATAGCGAGTAGAAGACAAAATATTTATTGGAAATACGATGTCATTAACTCTTTCTCATTGTATTTTGCAATCAACACGCTAAAGCTGAAATTAGATGTCATGATGTTTCTCAAATATACACTTCCAAATATATGAAACAATTTATATTGTACACTGAGAAGTAATAGCAGTATCATAAACTGTGATTGTTTTGGTTCCTTCCAGCTCATTGAAATTTTTTTTGTGCCTCTGTCCTGTCTGAAACATGTCCAACATTCAGAGTGACAAGTGTTTTGTCACTCGCCTTGTTTTCTCCAATCTTCAGTATAGCTGCATTGACCACAATTTACTTTTTAAAGTTCCATCTTACACATGAGCAGCTCAAATGTCAGATTCACTGAGTTTTGTATTTATTTTTTGGTTTCTTTTTTTTTGTCACAAAATATTTGTTTCTTGGTCTTTTTTATCACCTGCTGATAATGATTCATTTAGTGCCTGCCACTGATCGACAGACTCACTTATATTATTTTTGTATCCATGATATGCTTTTCATTGATCTTTTTATGGATTACTGTGGATGTACACAAGGCATAAGCAGTACTTACAGAGAACATTTTAGCAAAGTAACTTAGCAGTGTAACTGGACCTAAATCATTGAATCTCTATATAAATGACATTTGTAAAGTTACAAGAGATTTAAAGTTAGTATTATTTGCGGATGATACAACAGTGTTTTGTTCAGGAGAGAACACATAGATGATAATACCAATAACAACAGAAGAAATAAACAAATTAAAAAGATGTTTTGACAAAAACAGACTATCATTGAATCTCAGTTAAACTAAAATAGTGCTATTTGGTAACAGTAGAAGAGAAGGTCAAACACAAATACAAATAGACGGAATTGAAATTGAAAGAGTAAATGAAAAATCATTTCCAGGTATAATGATTGATGATCCCGGAGGTGGGGCACAATGGCGAGCGCCTGGTGGCCGGGCCTGTTCCCATGGGGAACAGCCCGAAGAGGCAACGTGGGTCCCCCCTCCAATGGGCTCACCACCCATAGCAGGGGCCGTAGAGGTGGGTGCGATGTGAGCTGGGCGGCAGCCGAAGGCAGGGCACTTGGCGGTCCGATCCACGGCTACATAAGCTACCTCTTGGGACGTGGAACGTCACCTCACTGGGGGGGAAGGAGCCTGAGCTAGTGCGCGAAGTGGAGAAGTTCCGGCTGGATATAGTCGGACTCACTTTGACGCAAAGCAAGGGGCTCTGAAACCACTTCTCTCGAGAGGGGCTGGACTCTCTTCCACTCTGGCGTTGCCGGCAGTGACAGGCGACGGGGTGGGTTGGCAATTCTCGTTGTCCCCCGGCTCAAAGCCTGCACGTTGGAGTTCAACCCAGTGGACGAAAGGGTAGCCTCCCTCCGCCTTTGGGTGGGGGGACGGGTCCTGACTGTTGTTTGTGCTTAAGCACCAAACAGCAGTTCAGAGTACCCACCCTTTTTGGGTACACTCGAGGGAGTACTGGAGAGTACTCCCTCGGGTGATTCCCTTGTTCTGCTGGGGGACTTCAACGCTCCTGTTGACAACGACAGTGAAACCTGGAGAGGCGTGATTGGGAAGAATGGCCGCCTGGATCTGAACCCGAGTGGTGTTTTGTTATTAGACTTTTGTGCTCGTCACAGTTTGTCCAAAACAAACACCATGTTCAAACATAAGGGTGTCCATACAGTTTTATAATCTAAAGTATAATTTGTTGTGTTTTTAATGTTAAGGTGAAAACTCTCCTTTCAAACGGAATAAATCATCCCAGAAAAGGAGTTGATGCTGGGGACCATCCACCTATTACCCCCACTCGTGCAGCCTCAGAACAAGAACTGGGTGAGTTTTAGAGTAATTGTAACACTCAGTAGGAAAAACCATATGTGTAATGTCTGGAACTAGTTTTTAACCCCTATAGTATCAGTTAATGCACTCCGTTTACGGAGCGTGTTTGTCTATTTTATGCAACTGTAAATCAATCTGGGATGACTGTGAAAAGTGTGCAAAGTGTTTCCTAATTGTTATGTGATGCTCCAAACAGTCAATTGTTCCTCTTTGTATTATGTTACATATCTTCCATTTGTACACAACTACATGCTTTAATTTAGTTTAACATATTATGTGCCTGATGCTGTTTCACAATGTCAAACAATAGCATTGTTCTCCTTTTTTTCTCCAAAGGAAGTGATGGATGGCGGCTATATGAGTACATCACAAGACATTTCATTGCCACTATCAGTCAGGACTGCAAATACCTACAGACAACCATTACCTTCAACATTGGCACTGAAACGTTCACATGTAGTGGCAAAACCCCAATATCACCAGGTAAACAGTCCAATAAAGACATTTGTTGTAGACAATGTTCACATGTACTGTGTAGTGTACAGGCTTGACAATGACAACTCAAATATTCTCTGCAATACTTAAAATTTGGGTTGTCCTTGGTCGTATGCATTTGTTTCATTCTACTATATTACCTCGGGATACAAATTATCATGTTCTGTGATGCAGCTTGTACTTTTTATCCATCCTGTGATGCAGCTCGTTCCTTGAAGAACTTATATTTCAAAACACCATCGCCCATTAAAATGAATTGAGAAAAACACCACATATTTAACATGTGATATGCCTTTTAAAAAGAAAAACTAACTTTTGGATAGGAAATATTGTACCAAAAACAATACAATAGAATTTACTACACAAAGCGACAGTAGTTTTATGAAGTAATGTAATATAAAGTATAAGCACGTATGCCTTGGAGAGCGGACTTCAAGCGGGTTCTCCGTCAAACACCATTAGCAGCTTCTCCATATTGTCATAGAGAAATATCTGCCGTTTAGATATTATTTAACGTCCTTGGCTGTTGTTCTCAACTCATTCTGCTTCTGTGTGGTGCAGACTAATTGTGGTAGTTTTAAGAATCACATGGACAAGCTTTCTCGTTTAAATGTTATAACCTGAGTTCATGAACCTAACTTGGAAATAGTTTTAGGTTGTTGTAAATCAGGGGTTGGCAAACCTTGACCACTCAAAGAGCCATTTTGACCCGTTTTACAAAATAAGCCACAAAACTCTTTTGAAATTTAAAATTAAATAACACTGCATACAGAGTTTTTTTTTTGCTTTGTGCTTTATATATAAACCAGGGATCTCAGACGCGCGGCCCGCACCTTAATGAGAAATTCTTATGTTAGTGCGGCCCGCGAGCTTTACATGAATGCCGCTTGACAGAATTCCACTTATGTTGAAGAGGTTCATTTAGCCTACTGACGTGTATTTATAAATGGTTGATTTATAAATCAACCATTTATAAATAAAAGCATTACACTTGCCAACCTCCCATACTTTCCGGAGGTTCCCGAATTCCCAAAGTATCTATTCCCGCGAAATATCTGCTGATATTCATCCAAACAACAATAATAAGGGAGTGCAATGAAAGCGCTGCCTTTAACGCCCTTTACAACATGCACAAACAGCTTACCAGCCCAGTTACACGTTGTATGTGGCTCTTGCAGACGCACGCTCACCGCTGTAAGACATACTTGTCCAACAGCCATACAGGTTACACTGATGGTTGTAATACAAACAACTTTAACACTCTTACTAATATGCGCCACACTGTGAACCCACACCAAACAAGAATGACAAACACATTTCGGTAGAACATCCACACTGTAAGACAACATAAACACGACAGTACAAATACCCAGAATCTCATGCATCTCTGACTCTTCCTGGCTACATTATACACACGCTAGCACCAAACCCTGCCCCCCCAACCCCTCCCACCTCAACCGACGCACAGAGGGGTTGGGGGCGGTGTGTGTATAATGTAGCCAGGAGTATTTAAGCCAAAACCCTTATTCAGTGTGACACATTCTTCATGTTAATTGGCCATTTTTCTGAATTGAAATAAATATGTTTCTACTTATTCCTATTCCAATTCAAATTCGAATTCGGCACCTTTTGGAGTGCAGCCAATTCAATTTGAATTTCAATTATTTAAATCAATTTCAAGTTCTTAATTTTACATAGGCCTGGTTTGAAAATGTTTTGTTTATCATATATGATTTTATTATTTTTGTAGGAACTAATGCGTGAACAAAATGTTTTTGTTTCCAGGTTACACAGCTGTGATGCCATGGCAGGGTATCCCTCTCGAAGAAGCCCTACCTGTCTGTCAGAAGGGAGACATGTTTACAGTAGATGAGATTAAGCTAGTGGAAAAGCAGACAATCCCTCCAGACTTCTTGACTGAGGCTGAACTTATCACTCTAATGGAGAAACATGGCGTTGGTAATATCTGTGTTTTGTAAATGTTTTATTAGCACAATTTGTTTAATGCTGGTTTGTCAGTCCGTCTAACCCTTTAATTTCAATGTATTTAGGATATCCCTTTGAGATTCAGTATATAGAACATCACAAGCAATAAAATGCAACATCAACATCAGAAACAAGAACAACTTGTTTGCAAGTGAGAAAATTAATTTGAATTAAAGATAATGAAAAAAAAGAAGTAATCGACTTTTTAAAGAGAGGGACTATTATTTCAATCATATAGTGCTTTGAATCTAAATGACCCATGACCTAATTCTTTATCAATTTTAAGGATTGTAAAAAATGGATAAGTCAAACAATATAGAATGCCTGATAAAATAAGAAGCCTTATACAGAACCACTGTGGTTTTAAGTACGGTCAAATGTTTAAGTAAATAAATTCAAGAACAAAACCTAGTTTAAGTGAAACCTTGATTTAGGATTAAGCCAATTACCAGCCTTGTAGTAGTGTATTCTGAATGGACATCTCAGGACAAATCTGTGTAAATAATTATATAGAATGTTGAGAGGTTTAAAGATAGAGTCAGTAGTGTTTTGGTAATCAACCATCAGTATAATCAAGTATGAGAAGTAACAATTGTGAAATGATTACCTGTGTTTTGTAAATATTGTTCTCATCTACAACAATGTGTTTAATGCTGGCTTGTCAAAACATTTTCAATAATTTTCTCCTTTACTACCTAATTTGACAAACAAGCAAACGTGTTATACAATAATAATTGATTGGATTTATATACAGTATATATAGTGATTTACGGAAAGAACTGACAACTCATCAACCATTCAGTCCACATTTACACTTGACGGTGGTAAGCTACATTTTAAGGCACAGCTCCCCTGACAAACTTGGCTGCCAATTTGTGCCTACGGGCCTCTCCAACCACCTCCAAACGTTTCTTTATATTCATAGACCAGTGTGAGTGACAATGAGAGCAAGATGGGTGAAGTTTCTTGCCCAATAGCAATTACTTGGATGGCGGAAGCTGGATTTGTACTAGGAACCCTCAAGTTTCTTTATGGCCATCTGAGCAAACATCCCCTCACTTTATCACTTAATCTTTTTTAAGTAATAACATGCAAATACTGAAATTGCAAAAATTGTCTTAGTGCATTTTCATACTGCTCTCACCTTATTGTAACCAGGACGTATTTGAATACATTGTGGACGAAAACAGTTTCCATACACACAAATTAAAGTTGATTGTTTTTGTGCTCCTGCAGGCACTGATGCTAGCATCCCGGTCCACATTAACAACATCTGCCAAAGGAACTATGTGACAGTAGAGAATGGACGCAAGTTAAAGCCAACCAACCTGGGCATAGTCCTTGTGCACGGCTACTACAAGATTGGTATCTTTCCTCATTTGTTGCATGTTTAGGAATTTATCTTAAGTGTTTCTACTTGCGCCCAGTGTTGTGGTTTGTGTAACGGAACAAACATTTAAACGCAACACCTTTTTTTTTGCTTCCATTTTTCATCAGTTGAACTCAAAAATCTAAATCTGTTGCTATATACACAAGACCTACTCCTTTAAAATATTGTTCAAAAATCTCTCTAAGTCTGTGATAGTGAGCACTTTTTCTTTGCTAAAATAATCCATCCCACCTCACAGGTGTGGCATATCAAGATGCTGATTACACCGCATGGGTATTGCACAAGTGCGCCTTCGGCTGCCCACAGTAAAAGACCACTCTGAAATGTGCCGTTTTGCTTTAGTGGGGGTCTGGGGGTGTCAGAAAAGCGTCAATATCTGCTGAGACCACCACTTGCTTCACACAGTGCAACACTTATTCTTATAGAGTTGTTAATGTTAATTGTGACCTGTGGAATGTTGGTCCACTCCTCTTCAATGGCCGCACGAAGTTGCTGATATTGATAGGAACTGGAACACGCTGTCATATACGCCAA
>NC_084611.1:20970322-21152822 GCF_033978795.1 Nerophis ophidion
GTGTGTGTGTGTGTATGTATATATATATATATATATATATATATATATATATATATGAATATATATATATATATATATATATATATATATGTATGTGTGTGTGTGTGTGTGTGTGTGTAGGCAATTAGGCCAAACGCAATAATTGAGGGCACATCTTAACATGTATGAATAAACTTTAATCAAGCAAACATGATTTATCTGATTAATCGATCGGGATATTCAATAGAGTATTGGATTACTAAAATATTCGATAACTGCAGCTCTACATTTAATGACAGCTAACTCTAGCCATCCAAATTGGTATTATAAGCTAACAACACCTGAAGGGAATATGGATGCATGTGTTACGTACGTATTTAGTTATGTCATTACGTAGGAAAAATCTGTAAGAGGAGGGCATTTACTGTGTAAAATACATTAAAAAGTAGGCGACCTCTAGGCATGTTGCAAAAAGCCCCTTGAAGTAAACACAGTCTCAAAGTCTCTGCGGAGGCACTTTCTGACATCCATCCATCCATTTTCTACCGCTTATTCCCTTTCGGGGTCGCGGGGGGCGCTGGCGCCTATCTCAGCTACAATCGGGTGGAAGGCAGGGTACACCCTGGACAAGTCGCCATCTCATCCCAGGCAAAACATCCAAATTTCGATGTTCAGTTCCCAATTCCCTGGGTTCTTGAAACTCCGGCCCTCTTCACTATGTAGTTGAATAGACCTGCCATAGACCAACCATACTCGTGAACGCACTTCACCCTGTGTGGTGGACAACGAGGATATGTTGTGTTGGTGGTGTCTCTCTTGCTAGGAGAAGTTTATATACAATGTTGGAACTAAGGACTGCAATTGGCATGTAAAGGTCAGCAATAAAGTTTAAAAGGACCGCCAGGCTCTGTTAGGATGCGATAATATAATCTGCTG
Source organism: Nerophis ophidion (assembly GCF_033978795.1). NCBI lineage: Eukaryota > Metazoa > Chordata > Actinopteri > Syngnathiformes > Syngnathidae > Nerophis > Nerophis ophidion. The sequence continues at coordinate 20,971,238 of NC_084611.1, forward strand.
CCACCCCCTTAATTGATTGAATTCATTAATTAAATGATTTGAAACTTTAACTTTGAAGATCTTCATTGTGTGTCTATTTTTTCAGATGCAGAACTGGTACTCCCCACCATCCGCAGTGCTGTTGAAAAGCAACTTAATTTAATTGCACTTGGAAAGGCCAACTTCCAGCAAGTACTTCAGCATACATTGGACATTTTCAAGAGGAAGTTTCACTATTTTGTGGACTGTGTCTCTGGTACGTTTGCAAAAATTCTGGATTAATAGGTCTTACACGGTCAGTATTTGGGAGGCAAATCACTGATTAGAATGTGAGTTTAAATGGACTTTAAATGGTCATGTGATCAAGATAATCAGTCTAAATACTTTTTAAATTATTTTATCATTAGAAAATACTTGAATTTGTACTTTTATGCAGACAACACTATCAGTAACATGCCTCGCAGGTCTTAAAGACTTCAAGAACTAGATTAATTTTTAAGTAATACTACTATGATAAACTGAAATGATAGTCATCGGCCCCTATGAACTCAGAAGAAAGGTATGTGTTAGGCTGTTCTCCTCAATAAGCACAAAGCATAGATATAGAAAACTGAAATAAGTCAGTATTTTTAAATATGATAAAATAATAACTGCCAGAATGTTCTCAAAGAAGACACTTTAATTACGTAACATGCCGCAGAGAACCAGTGGACAAAAACCTCTTAACGATGCATTTTGAATTTTGAATTTTTTTTGTATACACAATGAAATTAATACAGCGTAAAAATAGTGTGTATGAAGGCTCCAGACAAAAATAATAAATATATCACAGGACTAAAATACAGCATTCATTCATTCAAATCATCTACATCATTATTCATGCTTTATTTAGTGTTGTAAGAATTTTCCAAATACAACAATTTAGACAACGTCATTGACTTGTTAACCAGCAATTAAGAATATTTCACTGCGTATTTTGTATGAACATTAAATAGTCAAACAGTTCACCAAAATAGCGATCTATTTGTAAGTCTCTAAACAAAACCTCTTAACGATGCATTTTGAATTTTGAATTTTTTTTGTATACACAATGAAATTAATACAGCGTAAAAATAGTGTGTATGAAGGCTCCAGACAAAAATAATAAATATATCACAGGACTAAAATACAGCATTCATTCATTCAAATCATCTACATCATTATTCATGCTTTATTTAGTGTTGTAAGAATTTTCCAAATACAACAATTTAGACAACGTCATTGAATTGTTAACCAGCAATTAAGAATATTTCACTGCGTATTTTGTATGAACATTAAATAGTCAAACAGTTCACCAAAATAGCGATCTATTTGTAAGTCTCTAAACATTATTGTCATCACAAGTGTAATTTAAACATATTAAAATACCAAATGTGTAGTTGTCTGTCAGATCTGGGGCTTGACAGTCACTAGCGCTACTTTATTATTAGCATGTCGCATTATTTTATTCTACTAATGTATATTTGCCTCACCACATAGCTACCAAGTCTAATTCATTGTGTGTTGAACATACTTGGCCAATAAAGCTAATTCTGATTCAGAAAGGGACAAGCAATAGGAAATGGATAGATGGAAGACAAGCTGAAATGAGCTCAATTGCTTCCTAATGTATATGTGTATAGTGTATATATGGTATATTGTAAAGAAGAAACATAATTATTGTACAAATCCGACTAATTTAGTGCATGAAAACATACTGACTGTAAAAAGTGACATTGTCAGACATGGCTGCACAAATCTTTAATGTTAACTTACAAACTAGTAAAAAGATATTTATGTATCTGTATGCATATTCAAAATAAACTCAAACCCTATCATGCGCTGTCATTTGTGTCTATAGAAATGTTTGCATTTCAACCTACAAGAATTCCACTTCCAGCCACGAACATGGTTTGTGAATTGTAAATGTTTCTTTATGTTTATGGAGGGGGGAGGGGAGGTCGCCCACATCTGCGGTCCTCTCCAAGGTTTCTCATTGTCATCTCACTGGATTGAGTTTTTCCTTGCCCTGATGTGGGATCTGAATCAAGGATGTCGTTGTGGCTTGTGCAGCCCTTTGAGACACTCGTGATTTAGGGCTATATAAATAAACAATGATTGATTGATGAACTAAGGCTGTAGTCCAAAAAAACATAAAAATTTGCCACTAAATAAAAAAGTAGAAGTTACTCACAAGTTACTCAATACTTGAGAAGTTTTTTCATGGAATATTTTCTTGGTCTAACTCAAGTAATTATTTGGATGACTAGTTTTCACTTGAATCGTACTACTTTGAAGTAAAGGTACTCATGCAGCACAGTTAGTAACCTCACTGTTACACTTCATCAAGATCATCTCTTGATTCCCTTTTGAAGTGACAAGCACAGCATTTCTTAACTTGCAAAATCTAAAAATTTAAAAAAAGATACAACCGTAACCCATGCATTTGTGACTTCCGGCCTGGAATTTATACAACTATCTGCTATTTGGCTGCCAAAGAAAATGTGTAAAGGCCCCCCTGTATAGTTCAAAATGCAGCTGCATGTGTTGTAACCAGGAGAAGAGATCATGTCTCTTGGGCTAGCTTCACTGCACTGATGTCCTTATAAATTTGTAATTTATTTAAAGTATTCCTTCTTACATATAAACCTCCTTACATATAAATCACTAAATAGCCAGGTACCATTTTTACCTTAAAACACACCTATTAAACTCTCAATTTTTCCCAGGAAATCACATTTTTTGTCTTTCTTTCCTGGCGTCTTCCTGGTCCTGTTCATTTCCCGGGTTTGCCTTCCATGAAAAAAAAAAATTGCTAGTACTGCTGCTACTACAGCAATTGGGTCAGCTCACTTTTAGCTTCGGCAACACTATGAGGTGGGCTCTTGGGTGGCTTCCCGGCGAGACGCATGCCACGTAATTAAATCAAATCAACAGTGCAAGATGGACATGAAGACGACAGGAAAGACATCTCTGCCACAAAAACCAATGACTTTGTTTAAAAACCTTGACAAATATAAGACTTAATATCATTACCTAAAGAAAAGCAGACCTATCACACATCCTCAAGCTTTTTGACGGAATGTTTAACGGGACGGCGTGGCGCAGTGGGAGAGTGGCCGTCCGCAACCCGAGGGTCACTGGTTCAAATCCCACCTACAACCAACCTCGTCACGTCCGTTGTGTCCTGAGCAAGACACTTCACCCTTGCTCCTGATGGGTGCTGGTTGGCGCCTTGCATGGCAGCTCCCTCCATCAGCGTGTGAATGTGTGTGTGAATGGGTAAATGTGGAAGTAGTGTCAAAGCGCTTTGAGTACCTTGAAGGTAGAAAAGCGCTATACAAGTACAACCCATTTATCATTTATCATTTAACATCGAGCAATACATGAGGTAGGCCAGCTTTAATAATGTCTCACCCGTAAACCCTGTGAAATTGACCCTTTCTATTTGCTGTCTTGTTTTATTTTCACCACAGCAGCAGAAAAAAAATCATAATCGCTGTTGCTTAAGCAGGTTGAAGTCACAGATGCGTGAATTACATAAAATACTGTAATGATTATTTGATTCCTTGAGTTGTTTTTTTTTGAAAGGGTTCAAAACGTTTAGGTTTTATTTATATGACAATGATGCCTGTCTGCTCTGATCTGCAGGTATGGATCAATTGATGGAAGTCTCTTTTTCGCCAATTGCTGCTGCAGGAAAACCATTATCTCGTTGTGGCAAGTGCCACCGGTTTATGAAATTAATCCAGGTAAGCACAATCAACTTCCACTTAAATAACATTCTAAATTTGTTGTGTTTTTAAAAAAATGTTTTAAAACATTCTACCTTTACTCAACCCATATAATATATACAGTGGGGCAAAAAAACATTTAGTCAGCCACCCATTATGCAAGTTCTCCCACTTAAAATGATGACGAGTTGAGTTTATACCAAAATGGATACATGGAAAATACAGCAGAGGGTTGGGAGAATGTCATGTGGTCAGATGAAACCAAAATAGAACTTTTTGATATAAACTCAACTCGTCGTGTTTGGAGGAAGAAGAATACTGAGTTGCATCCTAAGAACACCATACCTACTGTGAAGCATTAGGGTGGAAACATCATGCTTTGGGGCTGTTTTTCTGCTAAGGGGACAGGACGATTGATCCATGTTAAGGAAAGAATGAATGGGGCCATGTATCGAGAGATTTTGAGCCAAAACCTCCTTCCATCAGCGAGAGCATTGAATGGTTGACCAAATACTTATTTTCCACCATAATTTACAAATAAATTCTTTAAAATTCCTACCAAGTGAATTCCTGGATTTTTTTTTTTCACATTCTGTCTCTCACAGTTGAAGTGTACCTATGATGAAAATTACAGACCTCTGTCATCATTTTAAGTAGGAGAACTTGCACAATCTGTGGCTGACTAAATACTTTTTTGCCCCACTGTATAAATGTAGTTATATCTGGTGTGACATTATCACATTTCTTTTAAAGATACCAATAGACAGCTGAGTGTAAATAAGATGTGAAACACACGATATGCATAAATCTATTAATTATGTGTCGCGGAAAAACTTTTGAATTTCCATCCCAAAATAATTTAGATGATAAATGACTAGATGGAATTTTCTCATAAATAATTTTATGAATGAAATGATTGAATATGTACCAATTATGTTTGAATTTCAAATAGGTTTAGCTCTTATCTGTAGATTGTTTTGTGTTCAGAATGAATTAGTCATTTCTATTCAGGGAAGCTCTCCAGTCTGAAGTACCTACAAAGCCCAGGGAAAGAAAAAAATATATGAGTCAGAGTCATGGACAAAAAATACATTACTGATTGTGTATTATACATCACATGACACTTTTGAATACAAAATGTGATTAACTTAAAAGGTATGGGAAATCATTATAAAAAAAACCCCACCAAAAACAAACACAATTTCCTAAAGTAATTCCTTGAAGTGATTAGCAGATTATGTTTGCATTTATATATTTACTACAATTAAGCTCTTAAAATGTCACGCTCCAAACATCACGTGACTAGTTATGTTTAGACCACCGTCTTGGCAAAGGAAGCAGCCGCGAAAATGAATGGCCTTCAGTTGACTTCACATTTTAATCCCACGGATGTTGAACGATACAACACAAAACTTAATTGGTCTGCTCCTCCTACTTATAGCACACACACACATACAGTGGGACAAAAAAGTATTTAGTCAGCCACCGATTGTGCAAGTTCTCCCACTTAAAATGATGACAGAGGTCTGTAATTTTCATCATAGGTACATTTCAACTGTGAGAGACAGAATGTGAAAAAAAAATCCAGGAATTCACATTGTAGGAATTTTAAAGAATTGATTTTCAAATGATGGTGGAAAATAAGTATTTGGTCAACCATTCAAAGCTCTCACTGATGGAAGGAGGTTTTGGCTCAAAATCTCACCATACATGGCCCCATTCATTCTTTCCTTAACACAGATCAATCGTCCTGTCCCCTTAGCAGAAAAACAGCCCCAATGCATGATGTTTCCACCCCCATGCTTCACAGTAGGTGTGGTGTTCTTGGGATGCAACTCAGTATTCTTCTTCCTCCAAACACAAGTTGAGTTTGTACCAAAATGGATACATGGATGATACAGCAGAGGATTGGGAGAATGTCATGTGGTCAGATGAAACCAAAATAGAACTTGTTTTTTTGTTAAAAGACAAGAGAGATAAGATGGAGTGAAACAAAGAATGGTTTTGTAGATGAAAACATACCAATGATTGAGGTGTTGAGTATAACACACAATGGTGAGTAAGGGGAGCGCAGTTGGTGATGAATCTCAGTGATCCGTGGTACACACTATCCAGCTTGTGGAGACAACCAGCAGTGGCATTCATGTACAACACATCTCCATAGTCAATAACAGGTAAAAATGTTTTTCCACCAATTTCTGTTTCACAGTAAAATTATGAAACAGAATGGGATGTATGGCGCGGGGCTGCAGTCCTCCTGACTTGTCCCCTGCTCGTCCATCCCTCTGTATTCACTGCATGTTAGGCAATTAAGGTTTGGGGTCTCGGCATGGTAGAGACCCACCATAGCCACCCGCATACATATCTCCCTCACGCTACAGTACACACATCAATAGGGATGGAGGTAGGGCTGACCTCCTAATTTTAACTATACAGTAGACCAGGGGTCACCAACCTTTTTGAAACCAAGAGCTACTTCTTGGGTACTGATTAATGCGAAGGGCTACCAATTTGATACACACTTAAATAAATTGCCAGAAATAGCCAATTATCTCAATTTACCTTTAATAAATAAATCTATATGTATAAAAAAGATGGGTATTTCTGTCCGTCATTCCGTCGTGCATTTTTTTTCCTTTTGCGGAAGTTTTTTTTGTAGAGAATAAATGATGAAAAAAACACTTAATTGAATGGTTTAAAAAAGGAGAAAACACGAAAAAAAAAGAAAATTAAATTTTGAAACATAGTTTCATTTTCAACTCTTTAAAATTCAAAATTCAACCGAAAAAAATGAAGACAAAAAATAGCTCTTTCGAATCTTTATGAAAAAATTAAAAACATTTTTATGAAACATCATTAGTAATTTTTCCTGATTAAGTTTATTTTTTGAATTTTGATGAAATGGTTTAAATAGGTTAAAATCCAATCTGCACTTTGTTAGAATATATAACAAATTGTCAAATCTAACAAAGACAAATCATTATATCTTCTAGATTTTCCAGAATAATAATTTTAAAAGATAATCAAAAGACTTTGAAATAAGATTTAAATTTGGGTTTGGTGACCCCTGCAGTAGACACTCTGTGGGCCTTGTACAATGCCACATCACATACACGGGTGGCTCCTCAGTCGGCGCAGGCTCCGGGTACTGTGGTCTGGTTACCTGCCATTCCCGTGCTGAGACCTCGCTAAGGGTGTGAGGTTTTTAATTGTTTTAAATTTTTTTATTGGAGGTGGATTGGGTGGTCAATTGTCTTCACTTCCAGTTTGTGTGGCATTGCACAGGTTTCGCTTCCTGTTGAGCGGGATCTGTCCCCGTCAGTTCCGGCCTCGCGCTGTGGGGCCTGTGTCGGTGGCTTGATGCGGAGGCAGCGCTGTCCTTTTGTTTGGTGTGGGTGCTGTGTCTTGGTTGTTTGGGCAAAGTTGTGTTTGTGCGGGTTCGTTTTTGGGAGTGGAGTCTTTTAGTGGTGGAGGTGTTTATTAAATATAGGTGAATAAACAAAATGTCTATTCCGGTTTACTACTTTTAATCAACTGCTGCACAGAGGAAAAACCGGAAACACTTGCTCCCCACTTCCCGCCCATAAACACTGCGCATGCGTTAACCCAGTAAATGGAGAAACATGTTAACAGTGTTGATGTATCTTTTTTGCGTGTTGTCGTTTGGGATGACTGGCGTACTGGCATTGACTGGTCTCCATGGTCCTGTTGGCATGTGGTTGTTGGTCACGTTTTTTTGGTCACTTTCATTGGATCGAGTGGTGCTGGTTGTCAGGTGTATTGCAGGCGTTATGTCTGTGTGCACATGGTTGTGTTCGGGGCTGGCGAACTTGCCGGCTTCGTTCTGGTTTGTTGTTGTGTTGGTTGGTTTGTCGGGTGTCGGCCCAGGCCTGCCCTTGCGCTCTGCCGCACCGTCCTTCATGCAGTCCTTCATGCCCAGTGTCGTGCCGTCGTCTGGATGCAGGGTTATCCCTAGTATTTTGTGTAGCTTTCTGACAGTTTTAGCTAACACTTCAGCCTTAGTTAGTAGTTATTACCAAGGCTAAAGGGCCTGCTGTACTTTGTCTGGACACAAAACTATTGCACCTGGATAGGATTCACATTCAAAATGCACATGCTAACATGTCCTCACATGTGTTTGAATAAAACCTTTGTAATGCAAGTCAAACATATAAAATGGCATTATCTGCCTAAATAGATGTTTACCTTGTTGCATTTCTTAAATATGCAGGGTAATTTCTGGTAATGTTGTATCATTAATGTATTTTATATTGTGCAATGCCCGCTCTGTTTGACAATGCAAACATTTCACCACAATGTTTGTTTTTCAATTTTGAAGGATCGCAAAACCTCTCTCATCTTTTTGGAGCACTTTGCCGTCTTTCCACTTTGACGTTATTTTTCTGAGCCATCGCTCTCTATCCACACTCCACTAGTTCCGTTGACCTTCCCATACACACAGGCCAAATCACCGGCAGCGGAAGCTAGATCATCATGAGATCAAACTGCTCTCGTGTGTGCTGGACAGAGACGGTCCCCCCAAAAAAGATTGCCCGCCCAAACTCCGCCACCAACACAATGATATGTTATATTACTTGTATTATTTTATTAGATAATCTTAAATACAGAAAGGTAACAAAAACAGAGGAAAAAAATAAATAATGAAATTATATATATGTATATATATATGTGTATATATGTGTGTATGTATATGTGTTTATATATGTATGTATATATGTGTGTATGTATATGTGTGTATATGGTTGTATATGTATATATACACACATACATACATATATACACATATATATATATATATATATAAATATATATATATATATATGTATATATATATATATATATATATATATATTAGGGCTGGGAATCTTTGGGTGTCCCACGATTCGATTCAATATCGATTCTTGGGGTCACGATTCGATAATATATCGATTTTTTTTTTTCCGATTCGATTCGATTCTCGATTCAAAAACAATATTTTTCCGATTCAAAAAGATTCTGTATTCATTCAATGCATAGGATTTCAGCAGGATCTACCCCAGTCTGCTGACATGCTAGCAGAGTAGTAGATTTTTTTTTTTTTTAAGCTTTTATAACTGTAAAAGACAATGTTGTATCAACTGATAGCAATAATGTAAATTTGTTTTAACTGTTAAACGGACCAAAAATATGACTTATTTTATCTTTGTGAAAACTTTGGACACAGTGTGTTGTCAAGCTTATGAGATGCGATGCAAGTGTAAGCCACTGTGACACTATTGTTCTTTTTTATTATTTTTATAAATGTCTAATGATAATGTCAATGAGGGATTTTTAATCACTGCTATGCTGAAATTATAACTAATATTGATACTGTTGTTGAGAATATTAATTTTTGTTTCACTACTTTTGGTTTGTTCTGTGTCGTGTTTATCTCCTCTAAATTGCTCTGTTTTTTGCAGTTCTGGGTGTTGCTGGGTCAGGTTTGGTTTTGGAATTTGATTACATTGTTATGGTATTGCTGTGGAGTGTTTTGTTGGATTGATTGAAAAAAAAAATCGATAGTTTAAAAATGAGAATCGATTCTGAATCGCACAACGTAAACAATTCAATTCGTATTCGAATCGATTTTTCCCCACACCCCTAATATATATATATATGTATATGTATATGTATATATATATATATATATATATATATATATATATATATATATATTCATACACACACACACATATATATATATATATCCATCCATCCATTTTGTACCTCTTATATATATATATATATATCAATTTTGTAATCCAGTTTTAAAGTGCCTGTTAATTTGAATGTGAGTTTGAAATGTTTGTCAAAATGGCTGCACTAGTGGAGTCATGTTACTGTCACAATTCTAAAGGTGTTTTAACTGTACCATAACTGTACCAATGAATATGTGAAATTTCACAAATTTTTGTTTATACTTTGTGATTATACTAATTCTATATAAAATCTTTGTCCTTGCAGGCCAAACCTAGTCGTCTCCACTGCTCCCACTGTGATGAAACATATAGTCTTCCCCAGAATGGAGCCATCAAGTTGTACAAGGAGCTTCGCTGTCCTTTGGATGACTTTGAGCTAGTGCTTTGGACTTCTGGGGCCCGAGGCAAAAGTTATCCATTGTGCCCCTACTGTTTCAGCAAACCGCCTTTCAGGGACATGAAAAAAAGTGAGAACTTCCTTTTTACTAAAGTACTAAAAGTGTTTTTTTTTACTAGGTAGTAAGGTAGGATAGACTTTTATTCATCCCACGATGGCAAAATTACATTGTTGTATTGCAGGGTTTTATATATAGTAAAATAAGTAAAGCATAATGGAAAAGCAAAAAAAATGTAATGAATACTACTTATTGTTCCCTAATATAAATAGAAAATAAAGCACAACTAAAAAACAGTAACATCTGTATTGCACACTATAAAAAAACATCACATAAGTGTGCTGGAAAGTCTTATGGCTGTGGGCAAAAGGGACCTGCAGTAGCGCTTCCTCTGGCACTGTGGATGTAACAGTCTAAATCTAAAGTAGCTACTTTGGGCCTCCACAGAACAATTTCAGCCTTGTTTGATACACTGCGTGGGATTGAAAATTGTATTTGTATCTTTCGTATTTGTATTATTTGTATCCCCCAGTATTGTAGGTCTTCTCATAATCAGCATTTTCTGCATATTCATGAAGACAGCCACGCTAAATGGATTGGGCTCCTTATTTTACTAACCTAAAGGAGAACTGCACTTCGTTCACAATCATTATGAAGGACATGACAGAGAATGGAATTTTTTTTAATGCATTCTAACTTGTAAAAAAACATGAAAAAAAGTCTGCTATTAACAGACCCAACAGGAGGTCCTCTATTTCGCCCATGAAATCCAAAATATAAGCATTCAAAAACCGCCTACAAGACTCCATTTGCATTTTGTGATTTGAATATTAACCAAGTATTAGCATAGCAATGAAGAGGTCCACTTTTTCTCTGATCTTCCTCTAGGGCAGGACTATTCAATTAGCGGTGTGAGTTCAGTTAAAAACATTTGGATGAAAGGAACATTTTTATATTAAATACCTAAAACTGTCTATTTTTATTTGTACTATAAGTCCGTAGCTCTCAGGAAATATGATCCTCAAAACTATTTACTTGAATAGCCCTGATCTAGGGTTTAGGTTCTGTACCAAAAGTTTAAGAAGGCGCAGAATGTTTGGACAACAAAGTGATACAGTTTGAGATATTTTGTCTTTAATAACAATCGCCCCGCGACCCCGAAAGGGAATAAGCGGTAGAAAATGGATGGATGGATGGAAATAAAATTTATGACATGTTGTTTTATCCTGCCTGTTTTTCCTAGATGTAGGATGCAATGAATGTACCCATCCTTCCTGCCAGCACTCTCTCAATGCTCTGGGTATTGGACAGTGTGTGGAGTGTGACGGTGGAGTTTTGGTACTGGATCCAACCTCCGGGCCGAAATGGAAGATGTCCTGTAATAGGTGCAATGTAGTTGTTCATTTCTTTGAAAATGCACATCGCGTACAGGTAAGATAATCGCTATTTATCCTTTTCTTTCCTCTATGACTTTGTATTACATGAAATATGAAAACAATTATAACAATACGTTTAAGTGACTATTTTTCTAGCAGTTACAAAGCACTACAGGAAAATAAAAAATAACACCATGGTAATGGCATCAATTTGATTTATTTTGCACATGCTTGACATTGCATACAATGAAAGAACATCACGTTTACACTAGCACAAGGAAAATAGTCTGGAAGAAACAAAATGTATTAAATCCTAAGCATTCTCCAAATTTTAGCAATTGCTACAGTAACAGTCTATTCACTTCCTGTGTTTATGTTCCCAGATTATCGTTATCTTTGAGTACACCCATCACATTCTTGCCAGTATATAATGTACTTTTATGGGTCTATGATGAAGAAATGACACTTAAATACAATGTAAAGTATTCAGTGTTTACAAGGTGCATGCACGAGTTTTGCGGCTGGACGAAATTAAACAAAAACTCATAAATAAATAACTTAATGTTTTGTTGTTAAATAACGTTTAAACATGATATAAGCTGCACTAGCTGCACTACACTCTTGACAAGTTGCCAGTTTATTGTAAAGCATCAGTGTGACATATACAGTGGGGCAAAAAAGTATCTAGTCAGCCAGCGATTGTGCAAGTTCTCCCACTTAAAATGATGACAGAGGTCTGTAATTTTCATCATAGGTACACTTCAACTGTGAGGGACAGAATGTGAAAAAAAATCCAGGAATTCACATTGTAGGAATTTTAAAGAATTTAATTGTAAATTATGGTGGAAATTAAGTATTTGGTCAACCATTCAAAGCTCTCACTGATGGAAGGAGGTTTTGGCTCAAAATCTCACGATACATGGCCCCATTCATTCTTTCCTTAACACGGATCAATCGTCCTGTCCCCTTAGCAGAAAAACAGCCCCAAAGCATGATGTTTCCACCCCCATGCTTCACAGTAGGTGTGGTGTTCTTGGGATGCAACTCAGTATTCTTCTTCCTCCAAACACGACGAGTTGAGTTTATACCAAAATGGATACATGGATGATACAGCAGAGGATTGGGAGAATGTCATGTGGTCAGATGAAACCAAAATAGAACTTTTTGGTATAAACTCAACTCGTCGTGTTTGGAGGAAGAAGAATACTGAGTTGCCAAGGCACATTTTTTGCGTTGATAAAATCCGGAGGCACACCACCAGCAGAAATCATTAAAAAACAAAATTCAGTTGACAATAATACGTTGTTGTCGCAATTGTTTGATGACTTTAACGCATAACCAAGCATGCATCGATATAGCTCTTGTCTCAAAGTAGGTGTACTGTCACCACCTGTCACATATCACACCCGGACTTATTTTGACTTGTTTTCCTGTATGTAGTGTTTTACTTCTTGTCTTGCGCTCCTATTTTGGTGGCTTTTTCTCTTTTTTTGGTAGTTTCCTGTAGCAGTTTCATGTCTTCCTTTAAACGCTATTCCCTGCACCTGCTTTGTTTTAGCAATAAAGAATATTTTATTGTTTTTATCCTTCTTTGTGGGGACATTGTTGATTGTCATGTCATGTTCGAATGTACATTGTGGGCGCCATATTTGCTCCACAGTAAGTCTTTGCTGTTGTCCAGCATTCTGTTTTTGTTTACTTTGTAGCCAGTTCAGTCATAGTTTCGTTCTTCATAGCCTTCTCTAAGCTTCAATGCCTTTTTTTTAGGTTGCACTCGCCTTTTGCTTATTTTTGGTTTAGGCAGAAGATACCTTTTTACCTGCACGCTGCCTCCCACTGTTTCCGACATCTAGAAAGCAATTATCTATCTGCTGCCACCTACTGATATGGAAGAGTATTACATGGTTTCTCAGCCGAGCTCTAGACAGCACCGACCACTCAACATCAACAACACATCATTTGTAGACTATAATAACTGGTTTGCAAAAAAATACTTTTAACCAAAATAGGTGAAATTAGGTCATCTCCCACGGCCACGGCACACCAGACTGGGTCTCACGGCACATTAGTGGTTGAAAAACACTGGACTAGAGTACACGTGCACTTATTTAATGCCAATGATGAAGAAACATGGGAGGAAGGTTCAGCGGTGTGGGCTAAAACATGTTTTATGAAAGGGCCAAAGGGCTTTTTGAATTTTTTTAAATTTGAAATGTGAGTGAATTGTGGGTTTAGAATTCAGATTAATTCATATAAATGTATATTAGTTTAGTGTATGCATAATAATTTTTTCATTGAAACTGGTGGGTGTGTGGGCCATAACGGATTGAGGGCCCTTAAAATGGTCATCACGACGGCAGTGGTCTTACCTGCACCAAACCTTTATACACATGCAATCCAAGCGACAAACCGGCCTACTTTTGGACACCAACATCTTCCAAAGTGATTAAAGTAGTGAGATTACGTGTCAAATGTCCCCATTTACAAGTCTGCATGGCGGCCACCTTTAATGATGAGCAGCTTTATAGTTTCCTCTGCCAAAAACCTGGTGGTCTTCATGTCAGTACATCTGAGCATGAACATCTCATGTACCTTTTGTTATTTGTTTTCCACATAGGTTGCTGAAGATATTTGCAATGCATGTGATGCTTCCCTGGTAATGGTAGACTTCAGTAAGGCCTGCAACCCACTTCCTGCGGATGAGACCCAACACACCGGCTGTATTTTTTGTGATCCAATCTTCCAGGATCTTGTAGAAATTAAACATGCAACGATGAGGCACCCAATGCACCGAGGTAAAGGTGCAAGAAGAGGGCGCGGGCGAGGAAGGGGACGCCGCGGAGCCCCTAGAAAGCCCAAAGACAAAATGGATGAATTAGCAGCATACTTTGTATAATACATCACGTTTGCTATGGCTCTCCATACACATTATATACTGTAAGTCCATGTTATACAGTAAATTTTGATGAATGTTTTTTTGTTTGGTTAGTTAAAGTGGGGCAAAAAATTATTTAGTCAGCCACCGATTGTGCAAGTTGTCCCACTTAAAATGATGACAGAGGTCTGTAATTTTCATCATAGGTACACTTCAACTGTGAGAGACAGAATGTGAAAAAAAAATCCAGGAATTCAAATTGTAGGAATTTTTAAGAATTTATTTGTAAATTATGGTGGAAAATAAGTATTTGGTCAACCATTCAAAGCTCTCACTGATGGAAGGAGGTTTTGGCTCAAAATCTCACAATACATGGCCCCGTTCATCCTTTCCTTAACACGGATCAATCCTCCTGTCCCCTTAGCAGAAAAACAGCCCCAAAGCATGATGTTTCCACCCCCATGCTTCACAGTAGGTGTGGTGTTCTTGGGATGCAACTCAGTATTCTTCTTCCTCCAAACACGACGAGTTGAGTTTATACCAAAATGGATACATGGATGATACAGCAGAGGATTGGGAGAATGTCATGTGGTCAGATGAAACCAAAATATAACTTTTTGGTATCAACTCAACTCGTCGTGTTTGGAGGAAGAAGAATACTGAGTTGCATCCCAAGAACACCATTCCTACTGTGAAGCATGGGGGTGGAAACATCATGCTTTGGGGCTGTTTTTCTGCTAAGGGGACAGTACGATTGATCTGTGTTAAGGAAAGAATGATTTTGAGCCAAAACTTCTATCAATGTGAGCTTTGAATGGTTGACCAAATACTTATTTTCAACCATAATTTACAAATAAATTCTTTGAAATTCCTACAATGTGAATTCCTGGATTTTTTCCCACATTCTGTCTGTCACAGTTGAAGTGTACCTATGATGAAAATTACAGACCTCTGTCATCATTTTAAGGGGGAGAACTTGCACAATCGGTGGCTGACTAAATACTTTTTGGCCCCACTGTAATTATGGAGTTCAGTATTGTAGTTAGTTAGCAGAGCTGAGTAAAGAATAAAACATTTCTACTGTTGGGCCCTCATCAGCAAGTACCAAATCAAATAACTGTGTGACTCTGACATGAATGGAACAGACTGCCACAAAGTACAGTAAAGATCAGCCCCTGGGCACAGTTATGAGCTCTTTATCTGTTTCCTTTAACCCATCTTCTCTGTTTTTTTTTGTTATCTGTATGTTCTTGTGCACTGCCATAGTCAGGTCATTGCAACATGAACATGCAGACATGTTAATGATCCAATTAAATAGAATAAGCCTCATTAATCTTCAGCTGTCAAGGAGTCCATTTTAAATATGCTGTATAATAAATTTGATGTAAAATGTTGTTTTTGTTGTTGCTTTTTTTACATGGTATATTAGGGTAAATAATACCTGTGTGAAGTTGGTCCCCCACCATGTCCAAATCTCCCCAAACTAGTCCCAATCGTTTGTGCTCTTTACGGTTTTAGCGCCCCAAATCACACCAAACTTGTTCTATTTTTTTGTGGTGCAAACATTCCTAGTCAAACTATTATTATTCTTAATTTATTAACATTTCAATACTCATGCCCAGCCCCCCAACTTGTCAAAATCTCTGCAAACAAAGCCCAATTATTTGTGCTGTAAAGAAAAAAACATTTGTTTAACTATTATAGTTTTTGAGTAATTAACCTTTTAGTCTTTTATCTAAATAACCTGTTGTCAATCATAAATACACCACAACTATGTCAAAATCTCCCTAAACGTGTCGCATTTGTTTGTGCTTTGTTTTGCTGCAAACATGTTTGGCCTATATTGTAATTTTTAGGTTATTAATTTTTTGTATGTCCAAATGTCCCCAAACTTGTCCCAATCGTTTTTGCTTTGTTTGTCTGCAAACATTTTTATTTGCACCTTTACAGGTTTTAAGTGAAGTCATTAACTGTTTATGTTATTAATGTGTAATTAACGTGTTTTTAATCATTACTATGCCCCAACTGTCAAAATCTCCCCAGATGTGTCTTTGTTTATTTTTATTTTTTTATTGTAAAGAATAATAAATACATTTTAATTGAATTCTTCATTTTAGCTTCTGGTTTTTCGACAAAGAATATTTGTGAAATATTTTTTTAAACTTATTATGATTAAAATTCAAAAAATTTATTCCAGTAAATCTAGAAATTTTTTAGAATCAAATTTTAATCTTATTTCAAAGTCTTCAATTTCTTTTAAAATTTTGGTTCTGGAAAATCTATAAGAAGTAATGATTTGTCTTTGTTAGAAATATAGCTTGGTCCAATTTTTTATATATTCTAACAAAGTGCAGATTGGATTTTAACCTATTTAAAACATGTCATCAAAATTCTAAAATTAATCTTAATCAGGAAAAATTACTAATGATGTTGCATAAATTCTTTTTTTAATTTTTTCAAAAAGATTCGAATTAGATAGTTTTTCTCTTCTTTTTTTCTGTTGAATTTTAAAGAGTCGAAATTGAAGATAAACTATGTTTCAAAATTTAATTTTCATTTTTTCACTGTTTTTTTCCTCTTTTAAACCGTTCAATTAGGTGTTTTTTTCATCATTTATTCTCTACAAAAAACCTTCCGTAAAAGGAAAAAAAATGTACGACGGAATGACAGACAGAAATACACATTTTATATATATATATATATATATATATATATATATATATATATATATATATATATATATATATATTAAAATGAGCAAAGTGGCTATTTCTGGCCATTTATTTAAGTATGTATCAAACTGGTAGCCCTTCGCATTAATCAGTACCCAAGAAGTAGCTCTTGGTTTCAAAACGGTTGGTGACCCCTGCTATAGAGTGTATAATAAAGTTATAATGTATGAAATATTTATGCTGTAGGTGGTTGCACTTTGTTGGTTCCTGCGCACTGCTGCAGCTAAGCTGCTCAATGAAATCAAGAGTACATATTTCCTTCTCCGGTAATATTGTTGTGTTGAAAATCAGCTTGTAGCTTATTTTCTACGTTCCAGAAGTTAAAAGATGTTTAGTTTGTGCTTTAAAGACGTTTCAAAGTTCAGTTATTGGTCCAACAACTTTGAATATGCCAAGCTCTTTCTCACTTCACTGGACCGTATATGATCGAGTGTCTCCGTGGTGAAAGCCGCATGGTACGCGCAAAAAACATCATGTAAATAAGGCGGTCTGGACTACTTTTCAATCCCACACACATTCTAGTAACTCACATGCAACACGTCCAATAATGAAACACGCAATTTCATTTGGTTGTTTAGCATGTGGTATTTGAAGTGTAACAGGTCACTTTACTGTCTAAGGTGCAGTAATAATTGTCATCAATGAGTTATTTATTTTTAATAACAATAAGAACCTTTTAGGCCTATGCAGGAATAATGTCATTTAAATTAAGATCACATATGGGCTCTGCTGTTCTGCAACAGAAAATGTAAATCAATCAATCAATCAATGTTTACTTATATACCCCTAAATCACTAGTGTCTCAAAGGGCTGCACAAACCACTACGACATCCTCGGTAGGCCCACATAAGGGCAAGGAAAACTCACACCCAGTGGGACATCGGTGACAATGATGACTATGAGAACCTTGGAGAGGAGGAAAGCAATGGATGTCGAGCGGGTCTAACATGATACTGTGAAAGTTCAATCCATAATGGATCCAACACAGTCGCGAGAGTCCAGTCCAAAGCGGATCCAACACAGCAGCGAGAGTCCCGTTCACAGCGGAGCCAGCAGGAAACCATCCCAAGCGGAGGCAGATCAGCAGCGCAGAGGTGTCCCCAGCCGATACACAGGCAAGCAGTACATGGCCATCGGACCGGACCCCCTCCACAAGGGAGAGTGGGACATAGAAGAAAAAGAAAAGAAACGGCAGATCAACTGGTCTAAAAAGAGAGTCTATTTAAAGGCTAGAGTATACAAATGAGTTTTAAGGTGAGACTTAAATGCTTCTACTGAGGTGGCATCTCGAACTGTTGCCGGGAGGGCATTCCAGAGTACTGGAGCCCGAACGGAAAACACTCTATAGCCCGCAGACTTTTTTTGGGCTTTGGGAATCACTAATAAGCCGGAGTCCTTTTGAACGCAGATTTCTTGCCGGGACATATGGTACAATACAATCGGCAAGATAGGATGGAGCTAGACCGTGTAGTATTTTATACGTAAGTAGTAAAACCTTAAAGTCACATCTTAAGTGCACAGGAAGCCAGTGCAGGTGAGCCAGTACAGGCGTAATGTGATCAAACTTTCTTGTTCTTGTCAAAAGTCTAGCAGCCGCATTTTGTACCAACTGTAATCTTTTAATGCTAGACATGGGGAGACCCGAAAATAATACGTTACAGTAGTCGAGGCGAGACGTAACAAACGCATGGATAATGATCTCAGCGTCTTTAGTGGACAGAATGGAGCGAATTTTAGCGATATTACGGAGATGAAAGAAGGCCGTTTTAGTAACGCTTTTAATGTGTGCCTCAAAGGAGAGAGTTGGGTCGAAGATAATACCCAGATTCTTTACCGTGTCGCCTTGTTTAATTGTTTGATTGTCAAATGTTAGAGTTGTATTATTAAAGAGTTCGGTGTCTAGCAGGACCGATAATCAGCATTTCCGTTTTTTTGGCGTTGAGTTGCAAAAAGTTAGCGGACATCCATTGTTTAATTTCATTAAGACACGCCTCCAGCTGAGTACAATCCGGCGTGTTGGTCAGCTTTAGGGGCATGTAGAGTTGGGTGTCATCAGCATAACAGGATGTTTTAAAGGATGTCTTAATGTGTACATTTTATACTTATCATGAACTAGAGCAGACCTGGGCAAATATTTTGCCTCGAGGGTCAAATTGAAAGAAAAAAAATAGTCTGCGGGGGTCCATGTGCATGTGTGTATAAATGATATATACACATGTACAGTATGAGTGTTTTGGTCCTTTTTTTCGGGAACACTAATACCAAAAGTCACAATGTCCGATAGAGTTTTAAAACGCTATGACAGACCACATGTTAACTTTGAACGCTCTTGCATACAATGGAATGATGGACATATTTAGTCAACAGCCATACATGTCACACTAAGGGTGGCGGTATAAATGCCAACACTGTCATAAAAATGTGCTATAAAGTGAAATTACCGCATTTCTTTGAATAGCCGCCAGGGCGCTAATTAATTTAAAACCTCTTCTCACTCCTGCGCTTATTCAAGGCATGCTTATTCAAGGCATGCAGCAAAGTAAGCAGGCGCTAATAATTTTAAAATCTCTTCTCACCCCTGCGCTTACCAATGGCATGCAGTAAAACATTGAGTGTGATTTAAAAAAACTAAATAAAAAAGAAAGAATCCTTCTGCGGCCGTGGCCCGGTGGTTGGGGACCACCTTTACACCATGCTATCTGCATGCCTGTCGGACGCATGCATATCGCTGCCTCTCATACGAGATTGCAATGCATACTTAGTCAACAGCCATACCTTTTACACTGATGGTTGTGATATAAACAACTTTAACACTCTTACTAATATGCGCCACACTCTGTAAACCCACACCAAACACATTTCTGGAGAACATTGGTTCTGTAACACATTACAGTATAAACGCAATATAAGAATTACCCAGAATTTCAATGCATCCATGACTCTTGGCTATATTATACACGCGCCCCCAACCTCCTTCCATCAGTTAGAGCTTTGTATGGTTGACCAAATACTTATTTTCCACCATAATTCAGTCTACCCCAGGGAAGCTGTGGCTACAGATGTAGCTTACCACCACCAGGTGTGAATGAATGATGGGTTCCCACTTCTCTGTGAGCGCTTTGAGTATCTAACAATTGAAAAGCGCGATATAAATCGAATCCATTATTATTATTATTATTATAATTTACAAATAAATTGTTTAAAATTCCTACAATGTGAATTCCTGGATTTTTTTTCACATTCTGTCTCTCACAGTTGAAGTGTACCTATGATGAAAATTACAGACCTCTATCATCATTTTAAGTTGGAGAACTTGCACATTCGGGGTGGGGGGGTTGGTTGGTGCTAGCGGGGTGTATAATATAGCAAAAGTCATGGATGCATAGGAATTCAGGGTAATTCTTATGATGCGTTTATAATGTGTTACAGAGCCAATGTTCTCCAGAAATGTGTTTGGTGTGGGTTCACAGAGTGTGGCGCATATTAGTAAGAGAGTTTAAAGACAAGTTGTTTTATATCACAACCATCAGTGTGATCTGTATGGCTGTGGAACAAGAGCCCTGGTTTACACATAGTAAAAGCAAAAAAAAAACTCCTTGGACATTTTGGAAATGACGACAGGGGAAGTGTTATTTCAGACGTCACGACTTTGACCTGGTGGTAAAAGTAAGCATGCGGTAATAAATTTAGAGAGCGAGTCCGACCCGACAGTAATTCAAGGCGCTATTCAAGGAAATACGGTATACTAATTAATGACAAACACAGTTCGGGTGAATATTTGCACCGCAACACTCCATAAACACAAAATAACTTATTCCCTGAATTCCCTGCAGCTCCAACTCTTCCTTGATGCTACAATATGAACATCGCTCCCCTTTTACTTCTCAGACCAGCTCCTCGATAGACATCTTTTACAGTACAATCAAGCAAAAACAGCAAATATGAATGCAAAGTGTAATAAACACCTACAATATGATATATTATCTCTTTTATGCAGAACTTTGTTGTAAAAACCTGCTTCAGGGGAGGCAAGTGAGGCAGATTCTCACCTGCCACCAGGTGGCTTTACCATGAGATGTTCCAAAACGAAGTAATAAAATAAGTTTTAATATTTCTCTTTTGGTTTACGCTTTGTATGTGATTTTGGTGTGGTTCCTGTATATTTTGACCATTTTCATGGTCAAAATCGCAGAAATTCCATGTTTCCTGATCAAAACAATGCAGCAGAGGAGAAGTGAGGATACACACAGTGTGTATCGGGCGTGCGAGGTCGCTCATGTTGGTTGCAACGGGGAAAAGGCAGGTCTTGAGGCAGCAAGTACCTCTGCCTCAAGGTAGGGGGCGATACATTGTCAATTTGCAGTTCAATGCCTCAGCAGTACTCTGACTCGCCACACTGGGAGAAGTGGGGGCGCTCAAGCTAGCAGACACAGGTCTCTCCAGCAGAAGCCAGTCTTTTTTTCTCTATCTTTTTTTAACTATATTTATAACCAACAAGGCATTTTGTTAGAGTAAGCCAGCGTTTGTGGGTGTTTTTTGTCGGATGCAAAAATATTGTTTAATTTCTTGGAATAAATTGAATTAAATGAATGTTTCTGCCAATATAGAGGATTATATACTGTATCCAAGATTAAATACGTCTCTAAACTGGACTTTAAGACAAAATGAATGTGATCATACAAAGAATGTTTTCATGGAGGCTATTTATTGCTGCTTCAGATACAAATACAGAAAGGTAATACACACTCACAATACTGGATTTATTCTGTTAAAAGCAATTGGGACCAAAAAGTATTTAATGACAACTTCATCAAATAGTTTTTGGACCCCTTTATCATATCATAATATCATTATGATAAAGTTTTTATGAAAGCAAATAACTCCCTTTTTTTCCCTGTAACTCTAATGTGCAACCTAAATCAACAATGACTAGAGCTGCACACATGAATTTAAGTTAAAAAAAAGGAAAAAAGTATCTATGTGTTTAGTTCACCGAACGTCACTGATATATGTATATATATATATATATATATATATGTATATATATATATATGTATATATACATATATATATGTATATATATATATATATATATATATATATATACATATCTTAATTGGATTATCCAGAGAATAGTGCTCGATACCGCGGTAGAGCGCAATATGTATGTGCAGGAAAAATCACAAGACCACTTCATCTCTACAGAACTGTTTCATGAGGGTTCCCTCAATCGTCAGGAGATTTTAATGGAAGCATTCACATACAATGGTTTATATAGGGCACAGAGTGGGTGGGTACAGGCAGGCGTAGGGGCGTGGTGATTGGTTTATGTGTTACCTAGGAGGTGTTTCCGTCCGTGGCGGCATGTTGAAATGATTTCACTGCGCTTGTTGAGGGATGACAGGTCTGGATGATGTATAATAAACAGTTTCTCTTTCAAGCATAGGTTGCATCTTTTATTACCACTGTTGTAAGGTGTGCTGGATGCAAGAATTTGCCATGTTATTGAATATTCAACATTATTGTCCTTGAGGTTCCAAATGTGTTTGCTGAGTTCTGTAGAATTCCGCAAGGTCTGGTTTCGGAATTCTGTAGAGATGAAGTAGTCTTGTGATTTTTCCCACACATACATATTGCGCTCTACCACGGTATCGAGCACTATTCTCTGAATGATCCAATCAAGATATATATATATATATATATATATATATATATATATATATATATATATATATATATATATATATATATATATATATATATATATATATATATATATATATATATATTCCTCTCTGAGCTGCTACCTTACCGTGGTAGAGGAGTTTGCGTGTCCCAATGATCCTAGGAGCTATGTTGTCTGGGGGTTTTCATGCCCCCTGGTAGGGTCTCCCAAGACAAACAGGTCCTAGGTGAGTGATCAGACAAAGAGCAGCTCAAAGACTTCAATGGAATTACAACGAAATGAACCCAGATTTCCCTCGCCCGGACGTGGGTCACCGGGGCCCCGCTCTGGAGCCAGGCCCGGAGTTGGGGCACGATGGCGAGCGCCTGGTGGTCGGGCCTGTTCCCATGGGGCCCGGCCGGGCACAGCCCGAAGAGGCAACGTGGGTCATCCCTCCAATGGGCTCACCACTCATAGGAGGGGCCATAGAGGTCGGGTGCATTGTGAGCTGGGCGGCAGCCGAAGGCAGGGCACTTGGCGGTCCGATCCTCGGCTACAGAAGCTAGCTCTTGGGACGTGGAACGTCACCTCACTGGGGGGGAAGGAGCCTGAGCTAGTGCGCGAGGTAGAGAAGTTCCGGCTGGATATAGTCGGACTCACCTCGACGCACAGCAAGGGCTCTGGAACCAGTTCTCTCGAGAGGGACTGGACCCTCTTCCACTCTGGCGTTGCCGGCAGTGAGAGGCGACGGGCTGGGGTGGCAATTCTGGTTGCCCCCCGGCTCAAAGCCTGTACGTTTGAGTTCAACCCAGTGGACGAGAGGGTAGCTTCCCTTCGCCTTCGGGTGGGGGGACGGATCCTGACTGTTGTTTGTGCTTACGCACCAAACAGCAGTTCAGAATACCCACCCTTTTTGGGTACACTCGAGGGAGTACTGGAAAGTGCTCCTCCGGGTGATTCCCTTGTCCTACTGGGAGACTTCAACGCTCATGTTGGCAACGACAGTGAAACCTGGAGAGGCGTGATTGGGAAGAATGGTCGCCCGGATCTAAACCCGAGTGGTGTTTTGTTATTGGACTTTTGTGCTCGTCACAGTTTGTCGATAACAAACACCATGTTCAAACATAAGGGTGTCCATATGTGCACTTGGCACCAGGACACCCTAGGCCGCAGCTCCATGATCGACTTTGTAGTTGTGTCATCGGATTTGCGGCCTTATGTTTTGGACACTCGGGTGAAGAGAGGGGCGGAGCTTTCTACCGATCACCACCTGGTGGTGAGTTGGCTGCGATGGTGGGGGAGGATGCCGGACAGACCTGGCAGGCCCAAGCGCATTGTGAGGGTCTGCTGGGAACGTCTGGCAGAGTCTCCTGTCAGAGAGAGTTTCAATTCACACCTCCGGGAGAACTTTGAACATGTCACGAGGGAGGTGCGGGACATTGAGTCCGAGTGGACCATGTTCCGAACCTCTATTGTCGAGGCGGCTGATTGGAGCTGTGGCCGCAAGGTTGTTGGTGCCTGTCGTGGCGGTAATCCCAGAACCCGTTGGTGGACACCAGCAGTGAGGGATGCCGTCAAGCTGAAGAAGGAGTCCTATCGGGTTCTTTTGGCTCATAGGACTCCGGAGGCAGTGGACGGGTACCGACGGGCCAAGCGGTGTGCAGCTTTAGCGGTCGCGGAGGCAAAAACTCGGACATGGGAAGAGTTCGGGGAAGCCATGGAAAACGACTTCCGGACGGCTTCGAAGCGATTCTGGACCACCATACGGCGCCTCAGGAAGGGGAAGCAGTGCACTATCAACACCGTGTATGGTGCGGATGGTGTTCTGCTGACTTCGACTGCGGATGTTGTGGATCGGTGGAGGGAATACTTCGAAGACCTCCTCAATCCCACCAACACGTCTTTCTTTGAGGAAGCGGTGCCTGGGGAATCTGTAGTGGACTCTCCTATTTCTGGGGCTGAGGTCGCTGAGGTAGTTAAAAAGCTCCTCGGCGGCAAGGCCCCGCGGGTGGATGAGATCCGCCCGGAGTTCCTTAAGGCTCGGGATGCTGTGGGGCTGTCTTGGTTGACAAGACTCTGCAGCATCGCGTGGACATCGGGGGCGGTACCTCTGGATTGGCAGACCGGGGTGGTGGTCCCTCTCTTTAAGAAGGGGGACCGGAGGGTGTGTTCCAACTATCGTGGGATCACACTCCTCAGCCTTCCCGGTAAGGTTTATTCAGGTGTACTGGAGAGGAGGCTTCGCCGGATAGTCGAACCTCGGATTCAGGAGGAACAGTGTGGTTTTCGTCCTGGTCGTGGAACTGTGGACCAGCTCTATACTCTCGGCAGGGTTCTTGAGGGTGCATGGGAGTTTGCCCAACCAGTCTACATGTGCTTTGTGGACTTGGAGAAGGCATTCGACCGTGTCCCTCGGGAAGTCCTGTGGGGAGTGCTCAGAGAGTATGGGGTATCGGAATGTCTTATTGTGGCAGTCCGCTCCCTGTATGATCAGTGTCAGAGCTTGGTCCGCATTGCTGGCAGTAAGTCGGACACGTTTCCAGTGAAGGTTGGACTCCGCCAAGGCTGTCCTTTGTCACCGATTCTGTTCATAACTTTTATGGACAGAATTTCTAGGCGCAGTCAAGGCGTTGAGGGGTTCCGGTTTGGTGGCCACGGGATTAGGTCTCTGCTTTTTGCAGATGATGTAGTCCTGATGGCTTCATCTGGCCGGGATCTTCAGCTCTCACTGGATCGGTTCGCAGCCGAGTGTGAAGCGACTGGAATGAGAATCAGCACCTCCAAGTCCGAGTCCATGGTTCTCGCCCGGAAAAGGGTGGAGTGCCATCTCCGGGTTGGGGAGGAGACCCTGCCCCAAGTGGAGGAGTTCAAGTACCTAGGAGTCTTGTTCACGAGTGGGGGAAGAGTGGATCGTGAGATCGACAGGCGGATCGGTGCGGCGTCTTCAGTAATGCGGACGTTGTATCGATCCGTTGTGGTGAAGAAGGAGCTGAGCCGGAAGGCAAAGCTCTCAATTTACCGGTCGATCTACGTTCCCATCCTCACCTATGGTCATGAGCTTTGGGTCATGACCGAAAGGATAAGATCACGGGTACAAGCGGCCGAAATGAGTTTCCTCCGCCGGGTGGCGGGGCTCTCCCTTAGAGATAGGGTGAGAAGCTCTGCCATCCGGGAGGAGCTCAACGTAAAGCCGCTGCTCCTCCACATCGAGAGGAGCCAGATGAGGTGGTTCGGGCATCTGGTCAGGATGCCACCCGAACGCCTCCCTAGGGATGTGTTTAGGGCACGTCCAGCTGGTAGGAGGCCACGGGGAAGACCCAGGAACCGTTGGAAAGACTATGTCTCCCGGCTGGCCTGGGAACGCCTCGGGATCCCCCGGGAAGAGCTAGACGAAGTGGCTGGAGATAGGGAAGTCTGGGCTTCCCTGCTAAGGCTGCTGCCCCCGCGACCCGACCTCGGATAAGCGGAAGATGATGGATGGATGGATGGATGGATATATATATATAAATATATATATATATATATATATATATATATATATATGCACACACTCCTGCCCCCTGGTCTACACCCCCCCACCGCCCCCATCTCCCGAATTCGGAGGTCCCAAGGTTGGCAGTAATGTGTTACATGGTCTAAAAAAAAAAAATTGTCTGGCGGGCCGGATTGAAAACCCTAATGGGCAGCACGTGGCCTGCGGGCCGTATTTTGCCCAGTCCTGAACTACAGTAAATAAATTCCAAAGTCTTAAAATATATATCAGAGAGCAATTTTAAATGGCGGATGTTTATGCTTTTATTTTGAATTGTATCCAAAGGGGACGCACCGCGTTGTGTGGATTATCACTAGTGACAGAATGTGGATTATTTATTCACTTGTCCTGCTCCTGAGAAGTGGACGGGCATAAAGAACCAGGATGGCACCTATCGGACTAAAAGCCGTCGTAGGAGAGAGTAAGACTTTCTTCTTTTTTTTTTTTTATTGTTTTTCTTCACATTTTCTTCTGTTTTGTTTTTTCACCGAGGACACTGCACTTATAGTGACCGATTTAATTGTTAACTGTTTAAAATCGTCGGAGTGGCTAAGGAGTTCATTTGTTAAAAAACAACAACATATTGATAGTATTATAGTAGAAAACGATAGTATGCCTAGGATGGATGAAGTTGTTGTTGCAAAATTTTGCATCCGGAAGGACCGCTTTATTTGAGACAACACAGAGTTAGGATTATTTGGGATAACGTGTGAATTTAATTTATCTTCAATGGACCAATAACCAACCTGAGAGATTATTTATTGTACTGAAGGTAGTACATTTATATATATTTGGAACAAAATCAAAAAATCATAACAACATAAACAAAAAATCATGTCAACACTCCACTCCAATTGTCACTAACAGTCCAAACTGTATGTCAGCAATTATTTTAGTAGTTTAGTATATGTCTATGTGGATGAGGGGTTTGCTTCCCTGTGATGACACGACGGCACAGAACTGCCCTGAAATAGCAATGGTGAGTGTTGTAGTGCCTAAGAGGATTTGAAGCAGATTAGAGGCAGGGATTGCATTTGGCTTTATCCTCCAAGAGGACAGACTGGATTGTTAAATCCCAGAGATGGAAACTGGTACACTGTTTGTAAAGATTTGGTGCTATTGTTAATATATGGTATTATTTAAAACAGGGGTCACCAACACGGCGCCCGCGGGCACCATGTAGCCCGTAAGGACCAGATGAGTCGCCCGCTGGCCTGTTCTAAAAATATTTCAAATATCAGCACTTACCAGTTAGCTGCCTCTATTTTTTTAAATTGCATTTATTTACTTGCAAGCTGTATACCAAAAAGTTCTATTTTGGTTTCATCTGACCACATGACATTCTCACAATCCTCTGCTGTATCATCCATGTATCCATTTTGGTATAAACTCAACTCGTCGTGTTTGGAGGAAGAAGAATACTGAGTTGCCTCCCAAGAACACCACACCTACTGTGAAGCATGGGGGTGGAAACATCATGCTTTGGGGCTGTTTTTCTGCTAAGGGGACAGGACGATTGATCCGTATTAAGGAAAGAATGAATGGGGCCATGTATCGTGAGATTTTGACCCAAAACCTCCTTCCATCAGTGAGAGCTTTGAATGGTTGACCAAATACTTATTTTCCACCTTAATTTACAAATAAATTCTTTAAAATTCCTACAATGTGAATTCCTGGATTTTTTTTTTCACATTCTGTCTCTCACAGTTGAAGTGTACCTATGATGAAAATTACAGACCTCTGTCATCATTTTAAGTGGGAGAACTTGCACAATCGGTGGCTGACTAAATCTTTTTTTGCCCCACTGTATAATTGATTGCTCCCATTTGCTGCATTGCTAGCCACCTAGAAACAAGTTGATCTTTACGTTAGAAAGCGAAAAAAAAACTTTTGTCTTCTTGTCTCTCATAATGACGGTGAACAATAGCCACAATTTAAAAAAAGTCTGGTTCCCCCTTTAAGACGCTACTACTGTATACCATGTTGCTGTGTTTAATGAGACTGATATAAATGAGAGATGTGGCTTTTGCGAACAAGTCGAGTCCTTTGAACCATAAGAACAGCTTGCTCGCATTTGCATATTTCCATGCTGTCTTCAGGCAGCACACCTGCCTTGTCCACTTTTCCACACCAATGAGTTGTCTATGCTGACTTCAGGTAAAATATTAATGACCAGTGTCTGGAAAATTACTTAAGGTAAATAATTAAATATAGTTACTCTTTACTTTGCCAAAAAAGTAGTTGAATCGCGGACATATTTACTCTTTAATAAATATAGATATTTACTTGGGGAAGTAATTATTGTCTTACTGTAAAAAAAAACTTTTTGGCTTATACACTTGGGACGTTCATCAGACCAGTGTGTGTTTGCGCCTTTAAAACATGATGTGTGACATCAGAGCCCAGACCGAACAGCATTAGCTGTGTCTGCTATTTCCCTCTCTGGTCAACAAAAGCACCTTGAAGATTCTAGCGGGAACTCTCATTCAACCCTTTTTCGATTACGCTTGCACCTCCTGGTACCCCAGCACCTCAAAAACCCTCAAATCTAGACTCCAAACATCCCAGAAAAAGATAGTCCGGTTACTTTTAGACCTCCACCCCAGATCACACCTCACTCCAACCCACTTCTCCAAAGTGGGCTGGCTCAGGGTGGAGGACAGAGTAAAACAACTTGCACTGAGCCTAGTCTATAAAATCCGCTACACCTCTCTGATACCGAAGTACATGTCAAAGTGAAGTGAAGTGAATTATATTTATATAGCGCTTTTCTCTAGCGACTCAAAGCGCTTTACATAGTGAAACCCAATATCTAAGTTACATTTTTAAACCAGTGTGGGTGGCATTGGGAGCAGGTGGGTAAAGTGTCTTGCCCAAGGACACAACGGCAGTTACTAGGATGGCGGAAGCGGGAATAGAACCTGCAACCCTCAAGTTGCTGACACGGCCGCTCTACCAACCGAGCTATACCGCCCCAACTACTTCCTTAACGTAAATGACCGCCATAACCACAACACGAGGGGGAGCTCCACAAACCACGTTAAACCCAGATTCCGATCTAACAAAGGTCTTAACTCATTCTCTTTCTATGCCACATCAATGTGGAATGCACTCCCAACAGGTGTAAAAGTAAGTGCATCTCTATATTCCTTCAAAACCGCTCTAAAACAACACCTCCATGCAACTTCAACACTTTACTAATACCCTCCTCCATTCACATCCCATCTCCCCGGATTATAAATAACCTAATGGAAATAATCAAACCTACTTCTGATGTATATACTTGTTCTTATGCTATCTGTACTCACTATGTTCTCTGCTGGCTGTACATATCCTACTAAATAAGACCTACACTGTTTCAATGTCCATTTCTCTGTTGATGCAATTGTTGATGACTGAAGTACTGATATCAAACAAAGCTCCTCATCCCACCCCCCGGATTGTAAATAATGTAAATAATTCAATGTACATACTATGATGATTAACTTGTGTGGTGACTGTATTATGCTGATAGTATAGATTTGTACCATGAATTGATTAACGTGAACCCCGACTTAAACAAGTTGAAAAACTTATTCGGGTGTTACCATTTAGTGGTCAATTGTACAGAATATGTACTGAGCAATCTACTAATAAAAGTATCAATCAATCAATCAATCAGATTTGCAGTTTGCAGACAGTTACAACATCCCTGTTGTAGGAATTTTAAAGTATTTATTTGTAAATTATGGTGGAAAATAAGTATTTGGTCAACCATTCAAAGCTCTCACTGATGGAAGGAGGTTTTGGCTCAAAATCTCACGATACTTGGCCCCATTCATTCTTTCCTTAATACGGATCAATCGTCCTGTCCCCTTAGCAGAAAAACAGCCCCAAAGCATGATGTTTCCACCCCCATGCTTCACAGTAGGTGTGGTGTTCTTGGGATGCAACTCAGTATTCTTCTTCCTCCAAACACGACAAGTTGAGTTTATACCAAAATGGATACATGGATGATACAGCAGAGGATTGGGAGAATGTCATGTGGTCAGATGAAACCAAAATAGACAAAGTTATATGATTTTTTTTACTGCTGCACTAAATGAACCGTGTATGAACATCACCTTGTTCAAAGAACAAAACCAACACAGTGCATGAATTCACAACAAATTACACACCTGCAAATCAGTTTGACTTCTACTGTTGCCGTATCCATTATATGCCGATAGGAAGAAGTTTTTATGTACCCGATGAGTCGGGTGTGGCTTGACTCCACCGAACCCCTGAGGCCAACTCACCGAACCCCTAGGGTTCGATCGAACTGAGGTTGAGAACCACTGCTCCAGACCTACAGAAAGCTGCGAGGACCAAAGTTCATTATTGTGAAGAAAATAATATACAATATTGAACAGGGAAATGGAAGCACGGTAAATGTCAAGTGTGGCTTAAGAATGGGTTATGTTGGGTGACTGTCATGCTCAAAGCGTGAGGCTTGATATGCGGGTCAAATCATGTAAATGGGGCGTTGTTGGCAGTTTTTGGATTTTTTTTTTAGAGTGCTTTGTAGGCAAAGTAGATTCATCCCATTCCCTGCATTGTTAGCTTTACTAGCAATTTTTCATTATGTAGAAGGTACATAAAAGAGAAAGACGTGTGTTGTTGTATCACACAGGAATTGTGGATGATGAGCAACATTCCAAAAACAGTGCAATTTCCATTTAAAGACGTATGGAAAAGTTGACACCCGTATTGTTGTTATTGTACTTTAAAGGCCTACTGAAATGAGATTTTTTTTATTCAAATGGGGATAGCAGGTCTATTCTATGTGTCGTACTTGATCATTTCGCGATATTGCCATATTTTTGCTGAAAGGATTTAGTAGAGAACATCGATGATAAAGTTTGCAACTTTCGGTGCTAACAGAAAAGCCCTGCCTGTACCGGAAGTCACAGACGATGACGTCACATGTTGATGGCTCCTCACATATTCACATTGTTTTTAATGGGAGCCTCCAACAAAAACAGCTATTCGGACCAAGAAAACGACAATTTCCCCATTAATTTGAGTGAGGATGAAAGATTTGTGTTTGAGGATATTGATAGCGACGGACTAGAAAAAAAAAAAACGGGTTAAAAAAAAACTGCGATTGCATTGGGACGGTTTCAGATGTTTTTAGACACATTTACTAGGATAATTCTGGGAAATCCCTTATCTTTCTATTGTGTTGCTAGTGTTTTAGTGAGTTTAATAGTACCTGATAGTCGGAGGGGTTTGTCCACGGGTGTCTTGACGCCAGTGTCTCAGGGAAGTCGACGGCAGCTTTATGGACGGGGCAAGCTCAGCTGATCTCCGGTAAGAAGCGACTTTTTACCATAATTTTCTCACCGAAACCTGTTGTTTGACATTTGGTCGGGAACCATGTTCACTTGACTGCGCTCTGATCCATAGTAAAATTTCAGCTCCGGGAATTTTAAACAAGGAATCACCATGCGTTTGTGTGGCTAAAGGCTAAAGCTTCCCACCTCCATCTTTCTACTTTGACTTCTCCAATATTAATCGAACAAATTGCAAAAGATTCAGCAACACAGATGTCCAAAATACTGTGTAATTATGCCGTTAAAGCAGACGACTTTTAGCTGTGTGTGTGTGCAGCGCTCATATTTCCTAACAGCCCGTGACGTCACGCGTAGACGTCATCATTACGCGGCGTTTTCAAGAAAAAACTCCCGGGAAATTTAAAATTGCAATTTAGGAAACTAAAAAAGCCGTATTGGCATGTGTTGCAATGTTAATATTTCATCATTGATATATAAACTATCAGACTGCGTGGTCGGTAGTAGTGGGTTTCAGTAGGTGTGGTACAGCATTTTTTTCCAATAATATTAAATGTGTGTTTATTAATTTTACTTACTTTACAGAGATAATGAATGGTGTCATCAAGAAGGCAAGAGAAAAAGGAAAATGGAAAGTAAGTGCATGTTTGTTTTTTTAGATTTGCAGATTATTTGAACATTTTAATCCCTTGATATAAAGAGGCGTGTCTAATTGTGTTTTAGGTGCTGGTTGTGGACAAGCTGAGCATGAGGATGATTTCCTCATGTTGTAAAATGACTGACATCATGTCTGAGGGAATCACCAGTGAGTACCTCGTCGGTTCAATGCAAGTTTGTTGGAAACATATCAAAAAGGTGACACTTTAGCGACCTTTTTGATATGTTTTCGTCACTAGGTTTTTAAGACGGGACCAGACATAACCCCCCGGAGTTGCATTGTGAATTATCCAGAGAATAATGCTCGATACCGTGGTAGAGCGCAATATGTATGTTTGGGAAAAATCACAAGACTACTTCCTCTCTACAGAACTGTTTCATGAGGGGTTCCCTCAATCATCAGGAGATTTTCCTGATGATTGGGCATGTTCACCACTTTGTTACATCACATTTTCTTTTAACAACACTCAATAAATGTTCGGGAACTGAGTAAACTATTTGTTGAAGCTTTGAAAGTGAAATTCTTTACCATTCTTGCTTAATGTACAGTTTAAGTTGTTTAACAGTCCGGGGTCTTGTTGTCGTATTTTACGCTTCATAATGCGCCACACATTTTCGATGGGAGACGGGTCTGGACTGCAGGCGGGCCAGGAAAGTACCCGCACACTTTTACTATGAAACCACGCTGTTGTTACACGTGTCTTGGCATTGTCTTGCTGATATAAGCAGGGGCGTCCATGATAACGTTGCTTGGATGACAACATATGTTGCTCCAAAACCTGTATGGACCATTCAGCATTAATGGTGCCTTCACAGATGTGTAAGTTACCCATGTATTGGGTAATAATACACCCCCATACCATCACAGATGTTGGCTTTTGAACTTTGCGCATAACAATCCGGATGGTTATTTTCCTCTTCGTTCCCGAGGACACCACGTCCATAGTTTCCAAATATAATTTGAAATGTGGACTCATCAGACCACAGAACACTTTTTCACTTAGCATCAGTCCATCTTAAATGATGTCGGGCCCAGCCAAGCCGGCGGCGTTCCTTTGTGTTGTTGATAAATGGCTTTCGCTTTGCAGAATAGAGTTTTAACTTGCACTTACAGATGTAGCAACCAACTGTAGTTACTGACAGTGGTTTTCCAAAGTGTTCCTGAGCCCATGTGGTGATATCCTTTACACACTGATGTTGGTCTTTGATGCTGTACCGCCTGAGGGATCGAAGGTCCGTAATATCTTTGCTTACGTGCAGTGATTTTTCCAGATTCTCTGAACCTTTTGATGGATTTACCGACCATAGATGGTAAAATCCCTAAATTCCTTGCAATAGATCGTTGAAAAATGTTGTTCTAAAACTGTTTGACAATATGCTTACAAATTTGTGACCCTCACCCCATCCTTGTTTGTGAATGACTTAGCATTTCATGGAAGCTGCTTTTATACCCAATCATGGCACCCACCTGTTCCCAATTACCCTGCACACCTGTGGGATGTTCCAAATAAGTGTTTGATGAGTATTCCTCAACTTTATCAGTACTTATTGCCACCTTTCCCAACTTTTTTGTCACGTGTTGCTGGCATCAAATTCTAAAGTTAATGTTTATTTGCAAAAAAAATGTTTTTTAATCAGTTTTAACATGAAATATGTTGTCTTTGTAGCATATTCAACTAAATATGGGTTGAAAATGATTTGCAAATCATTGTATTCCGTTTATATTTACATGTAACACAATTTCCCAACTCATATGGAAACGGAGTTTGTGTATATATATATATATATATATATATATATATATATATATATATATCCATCTATCAATCTTCTTCCACTTATCCGAGGTCGGGTCGCGGGGGCAGCAGCCTAAGTAGGGAAGCCCAGACTTCCCTCTCCCCAGCCACTTCGTCCAGCTCTTCCCGGGGGCTCCCGATTTCGTTCCCAGGCCAGCCGGGAGACATAGTCCCCGTGGCCTTCTACCAGTTGGACGTGCCCTAAACACCTCCCTAGGGAGGCATTCGGGTGGCATCCTGACCAGATGCCCGAGCCACCTCAACTGGCTCCTCTCAATTTGGAGGAGCACCGGCTTTACTTTGAGTTCCTCCCGGATGACAGAGCTTCTCACCCTATCTCTAAGGGAGATCCCCGCCACACGCTTGTACCCGTGATCTTATCCTTTCGGTCATGACCCAAAGCTCATACATGGTGTTCTTGGGATGCAACTCAGTATTCTTCTTCCTCCAAACACGACGAGTTGAGTTTATACCAAAAAGTTCTATTTTGGTTTCATCTGACCACATGACAGTCTCCCAATCCTCTGCTGTATCATCCATGTATCCATTTTGGTATAAATTCAACTCGTCGTGTTTGGAGGAAGAAGAATACTGAGTTGCATCCCAGGAACATCATACCTACTGTGAAGCATGGGGGTGGAAACATCATGCTTTGGGGCTGTTTTTCTGCTAAGGGGACAGGACGATTGATCTGTGTTAAGGAAAGAATGAATGGGGCCATGTATCGTGAGATTTTGAGCCAAAACCTCCTTCCATCAGTGAGAGCTTTCAATGGTTGACCAAATACTTATTTTCCACCATACTTTACAATAAATTATTTAGAATTCCTACAATGTGAATTCCTGGATTTTTTTTTTCACATTCTGTCTCTCACAGTTGAAGTGTACCTATGATGAAAATTACAGACCTCTGTCATCATTTTAAGTGGGAGAACTTGCACAATCGGTAGCTGACTAAATACGTTTTTGCCCCACTGTAAGTGCTCCTATGATTATTGACTGCTCCAAAAAATGTGTTCTTTTCTCAGTTGTCGAAGACATAAGCAAGTGCCGGGAACCTCTTCCAACAATGGAGGCCATCTATCTGATAGGACCCTCAAATGAGGTAATATGACTTGCATAATGCTATCAATGCATATAACTTTCAATGATCATAAAACAGACAATATACAGCAGGGGTCACCAACATGGTGTCCGCGGGCACCAGGTCGCCCGTAAGGACCAGATGAGTCGCCCGCTGGCCTGTTCTAAAAATAGCTCAAATAGCAGCACTTACCAGTGAGCTGCCTCTATTTTTTAAATTGTATTTATTTACTAGCAAGCTGGTCTCGCTTTGCTTGACATTTTTAATTCTAAGAGAGACAAAACTCAAATAGAATTTAAAATCCAAGAAAATATTTTAAAGACTCGGTCTTCACTTGTTTGAATAAATTCATTTATTTTTTTTTACTTTGCTTCTTATAACTTTCAGAAAGACAAATTTAGAGAAAAAAATACAACCTCAAAAATGATTTTAGGATTTTTAAACACATATATGTACCTTTTTACCTTTTAAATTCCTTCCTCTTCTTTCCTGACAATTTAAATCAATGTTAAAATGATTTTTTTTTTTTTATTGTAAAGAATAATAAATACATTTTGATTTAATTATTAATTTTAGCTTCTGTTTTTTCGATGAAGAATACATGTGAAAAATTTCTTCAAACTTATGATTAAAATTCAAAAAAGTTATTCTGGCAAATCTAAAAAATCTGTAAAATCAAATTAAAATGTTATTTCAAAGTCTTTTGAATTTCTTTAAAAAAAAAATTTCTGGAAAAATCTAGAAGAAATAATGATTTGTCTTTGTTAGAAATATAGCTTGGTCCAATTTGTCATATATTCTAGTGCAGATTGGATTTCAACCTATTTAAAACATTCTAAAATTAACCTTAATCTGGAAAAATAACTAATGATGTTCCATAAATTATTTTATAATTTTTTTCAAAAAGATTCGAATTAGCTAGTTTTTCTCTTCTTTTTTCCGGTTGAATTTTGAATTTTAAAAAGTCGAAATCGAAGATAAACTGTTTCAAAATTTTATTTTATTTTTTTTCATGTTTTCTCCTCTTTTAAACCGTTCAATTAAGTTTTTTTTTCATCATTTGTTCTCTACAAAAAACCTTCCATAAAAGGAAAAAAAATGTACGACGGAATGACTGACAGAAATACCCATTTTTTTTATAAACATAGATTTATTTATTAAAGGTAAATTGAGCAAATTGGCTATTTCTGGCAATTTATTTAAGTGTGTATCAAACTGGTAGCCCTTCGCATTAATCAGTACCAAAGAAGTAGCTCTTGGTTTCAAAAAGGTTAGTGACCCCTGATATAGATTATAATTTAGTCAAATGAAATAAACAGAAAGCAAAGACTGTTGCATTAGTTGTGGAAAAACATCTAAAGTACAGTATAAATTGCATTATCAGGTGATAAAAAGTAAAGACAATTCTTTAATGTTTTATCATGGTCTCAGTACATATTTATATTTATTTAGTTCTATAATGTTTGCAATGCAACTCTTACACTCCTGGATTCATCCCGTGACTGTTAAGACATGCTTGTCCTAGATGTTACAAGAAAGAAGAGCGCCGGGCAAACATCAACACACAGGAAACTAATGATATCGTCCGAAACTGTTATGTGGGATCATAACAACTCATTAGTTTTGCTCATATTCAAATAAATATTTTGTATCTTGAAGTAAGTTGCTGTCAAACTTTTTCCTTTTACTGAACAGGAATTTTCCAAGGACCTCTTTATGAACCTGAACAATTATGCCGTTTACCAGATGCCATAGATCAAGTATGCCAGACATTGTCTGGACCTGGCTGGCAGTCTCCAGTGTCCCTCGGACAGCCACCGATTGTGCAAGTTCTCCCACTTAAAATGATGACAGAGGTCTGTAATTTTCATCATAGGTACACTTCAACTGTGAGAGACAGAATGTGAAAAAAAAAATTCAGGAATTCACATTGTAGGAATTTCAAATACTTTTTTTTGTAAATTATGGTGGAAAATAAGTATTTGGTCAACCATTCAAAGCTCTCACTGATGGAAGGAGGTTTTGGCTCAAAATCTCACGATACATGGCCCCGTTCATTCTTTCCTTAACACGGATCAATCGTCCTGTCCCCTTAGCAGAAACACAGCCCCAAAGCATGATGTTTCCACCCCCATGCTTCACAGTAGGTGTGGTGTTCTTGGGATGCAACTCAATATTCTTCTTCCTCCAAACACGACGAGTTGAGTTTATACCAAAATGGATGCATGGATGATACAGCAGAAGATTGGGAGAAAGTCCTGTGGTCAGATGAAACCAAAATATAACTTTTTGGTATAAACTCAACTCGTCGTGTTTGGAGGAAGACGAATACTGAGTTGCATCCCAAGAACACCACACCTACTGTGAAGCATGGGGGTGGAAACATCATGCTTTCGGGCTGTTTTTCTGCTAAGGGGACAGGACGATTGATCCGTGTTAAGGAAAGAATGATTTTGAGCCAAAACCTCCTTCCATCAGTGAGAGCTTTGAATGGTTGACCAAATACTTATTTTCCCCCATAATTTACAAATAAATTATTTAAAATTCCTACAATGTGAATTCCTAGGTTTTTTTTTCACATTCTATCCCTCACAGTTGAAGTGTACCTATCAAATTTAAAGACCTCTGTCATCATTTTAAGTGAGAGAATTTGCATAAGTTATGAACAAACAAAACTGGAAGCAGGGAGCAAAAGACAGTAAGCTACAAATAGTACAACAAGAACAAAACCAAAAGGGAACAAACAAAAAGCACGCACGAGGCGGATAACAAACTTGGCTATGAACAAACAATACTGGAAGCGGGGAACAAAAGACAGTAAACTACAAACAGCTACCGAAGATAGCTTACCGCAACGCTGCATCCACACGACACGTAGCAATGACAATAATCCAGCACGGACTGGCAGCTGGCTGATTGACACCAGGTGAGGCCAGGTGCCGATCAGCCACAGCTGAGGGGACAGAGCACTCAGGGATGAAACACAGGAAACAGACAAAATAAGAGCGCTGACAGGAAATACTACACACACAGAGGAAACAAAGACAAATGCAGAGGAAAAAAATAAAATATAACCAAACTGTCAGGGACGAACCTGACACTCCTACTGCAACCTAGTAGCAAAATTGTGC
This sequence comes from Nerophis ophidion, assembly GCF_033978795.1. Taxonomy (NCBI): domain Eukaryota; kingdom Metazoa; phylum Chordata; class Actinopteri; order Syngnathiformes; family Syngnathidae; genus Nerophis; species Nerophis ophidion. Next base: position 21,009,261 of record NC_084611.1, read on the forward strand.
AGGGTTTTCCCCACCTTGGCAATACACCTGCAGTGGTGGCGCGTGGTCAATATGACATCATCTTATAATTTGCGTAAATGCAGGTGATTTTCTGTAAAAAAAGGCTAAAAAACATACATTAATTTAAAAACATATCTGTGTTATTAGTAAGTACTACTAACATATTTGTTCTTTAATCATTTTGCTCTATTTTCTACTTATATGTTTTATTTATTTTGGTGTGGTGCCGCGCTACGATCAATTGCAAAAAGTAGGGGAAACCCTGGCGCTGTTGATGTGATCAAGTGCACCAGGGGTCACTAACCTTTTTGAAACCAAGAGCTACTTCTTGGGTACTGATTAATGCAAAGGGCTACCAGTTTGATACACACTTAAATAAATTGCCAGAAATAGCCAATTTGCTCAATTTACCTATAATAAGTAAAAAAATGGGTATTTCTGTATGTCATTCCGTCGTACATTTTTTTTTCCTTTTGAGGAAGGTTTTTTTTTAGAGAATAAATGATGAAAAAAACACTTGATTGAACGGGTTAAAAGAGAGAGAAAACAAGAAAAAAAATTAAAATAAAAAATTTGTAACATAGTTTATCTTCAGTTTCTACTCTTTGAAATTCAAAATTCAACCGAAAAATATGAAGAGAAAAACTAGCTAATTCAAATGTTTTTGAAAAAATTAAAAAAAGAAGTTATGGAACATCATTAGTAATTTTTCTGGATTAAGATTATTTTAGAATTTTGATGACATGTTTTAAATAGGTTAAAATCCAATCTGCACTTTGTTAGAATATATAACAAAATGGACCAAGCTATATTTCTAACAAAGACAAATCATTATTTCATCTAGATTTTCCAGAACAAAAATGTTGAAAGAAATTCAGAAGACTATGAAATAAAATTTAAATTTGATTCTACAGATTTTCGAGATTTGCCAGAATAATTTTTTTGAATTTTAATCATAATGAGTTTGAATAAATACTTCACAAATATTCTTCCTGGAAAAAACAGAAGCTAAAATTAAGAATTAAATTAAAATGTATTTATTATTCTTTACAATAAAAAAAATACATTTACTTGAACATTGATTTAAATTTTCAGGAAAGAAGAGGAAGGAATTTAAAAGTTAAAAAAGGTATATGTGTTTAAAAATCCTAAAATCATTTTTTAAGGTTGTATTTTTTCTCTAAAATTGTCTTTCCGAAAGTAATAAGAAGCAAAGTAAAAAAATAAATGAATTTATTTAAACAAGTGAAGACCAAGTCTTTAAAATATTTTTTGGGCTTTTCAATTTCTATTTGAGTTTTGTCTCTCTTAGAATTAAAAATGTCGAGCAAAGCGAGACCAGCTTGCTATTAAATAAATAAAATTTAAAAAAATAGAGGCAGCTCACTGGTAAGTGTTGCTATTTGAGCTATTTTTAGAACAGGCCAGCGGGCGACTCATCTGGTCCTTACGGGCGACCTGGTGACCCCTGACATGGACTCTGCACGCTGGATCCTGGCGCTGCTGGATGTTGCTGGCATGCACTCTGGACTAGACTGCTAGTATCGGAGGCTTATATGGGACATTTTTGATGCTCCACAATATAACCCGATCACGTATTATGTTGATATTGGACCGAACTCTGAGATCAGTATCAATCGGGACACCCTTACTTTATAGACTGACTGTAGGTTGATGGTCGGTGGGAATTTATTTTAAAAAACAAAAACAAAACATCTTTAGAAAAGAGAGCGTTTAAAAATGCAGACTGTGAACACAATTTCACGGGTTTAATTCCTCCCGAATAGTGAAAAGCTTCTTTCTCTCCTTGTGCTGGAAAACGCCTACTGTGCTCACTTGGTCTGTTTTTTGTGTTCACTAATATGTTGTGTTTGAGCACAGGTTTGTTTATATTCAAAATGGCACTGTAAGAAAGCATATACTATGTATTCAGATAATTGTAAATTAAAGATTTTTGTGCACAGGCATTTTTTTTAAGTGACTTATTTTCCCACGTATTCATGGGAATACATATGTTTCTATTGACAGACTGTTGAGGGTCTGATTGATGACTTCAGAGATCCCCGGAATCCGAGGTATAGAGCAGCACACGTCTTCTTCACTGACAGTAAGTAAAACATTGTTCAATTAATCTTCAAATAATTGTCACAGTATTAAAGAAAGTGTGACCATCCATCCATCCATCCATCCATCCATCTTCCTCCGCTTATCCGAGGTCGGGTCGCGGGGGCAACAGCCTAAGCAAGGAAGCCCAGATTTCCCTCTCCCCAGCCACTTCGTCTAGCTCTTCCCGGGGGATCCCGAGGCGTTCCCAGGCCAGCCGGGGGACATAGTCTTCCCAACGTGTCCTGGGTCTTCCCCGTGGCCTCCTACCGGTTGGACGTGCCCTAAACACCTCCCTAGGGAGGCGTTCGGGTGGCATCCTGACCAGATGCCCGAACCACCTCATCTGGCTCCTCTCGATGTGAAGGAGCAGCGGCTTTACTTTGAGTTCCTCCCGGATGGCAGAGCTTCTCACCCTATCTCTAAGGGAGAGCCCCGCCACACGGCGGAGGAAACTCATTTCGGCCGCTTGTACCCGTGATCTTATCCTTTCCGTCATGACCCAAAGCTCATGACCATAGGTGAGGATGGGAACGTAGATCGACCGGTAAATTGAGAGCTTTGCCTTCCGGCTCATCTCCTTCTTCACCACAACGGATCGTACAACGTCCGCATTACTGAAGACGCCGCACCGATCCGCCTGTCGATCTCACGATCCACTCTTCCCCCACTCGTGAACAAGACTCCTAGGTACTTGAACTCCTCCACTTGGGGCAGGGTCTCCTCCCCAACCCGGAGATGGCATTCCACCCTTTTCCGGGCGAGAACCATGGACTCGGACTTGGAGGTGCTGATTCTCATTCCGGTCGCTTCACACTCGGCTGCAGACCGATCCAGTGAGAGCTGAAGATCCCGGTCAGATGAAGCCATCAGGACCACATTATCTGCAAAAAGCAGAGACCTAATCCTGCGGTCACCAAACCGGAACCCCTCCACGCCTTGACTGCGCCTACAAATTCTGTCCATAAAAGTTATGAACAGAATCGGTGACAAAGGACAGCCTTGGCGGAGTCCAACCCTCACTGGAAACGTGTCCGACTTACTGCCAGCAATGCGGACCAAGCTCTGGCACTGATCGTACAGGGAGCGGACCGCCACAATAAGACAGTCCGATACCCCATACTCTCTGAGCACTCCCCACAGGACTTCCCGAGGGACACGGTCGAATGCCTTCTCCAAGTCCACAAAGCACATGTAGACTGGTTGGGCAAACTCCCATGCACCCTCAAGAACCCTGCCGAGAGTATAGAGCTGGTCCACAGTTCCACGACCAGGACGAAAACTGTTAATACCATTGGATAAGAATGGTTGCAAACTCGTGAGAGCTGGGCTGAAGAAATCCACAACAACTGATTTGTTAGATGCAAACTACTGTTCTCAGATTAAATAACCATTATCGGTTAAATATACTGCACAGGTCAAAGTCTGCTTGATTGTCAACTGTGTCATATTTACTACTATGCACGTATGTGATGATTAAAATGCCCTTTTTCTCAGACCCACAGGGTAGCACGGTGACACTGATTAAAACATGTACATGTAATCTAATTAAAATGATTAAAAACAATAAGTATATATATGAAAAAATACAAACCCCGTTTCCATATGAGTTGGGAAATTGTGTTAGATGTAAATATAAACGGAATACAATGATTTGCAAATCCTTTTCAACCCATATTCAATTGAATGCACTACAAAGACAAGATATTTGATGTTCAAACTCATAAACTTTATTTTATTTCTGCAAATAACAATTAACTTAGAATTTCATGCCTGCAACACGTGCCAAAGTAGTTGCGAAAGGGCATGTTCACCACTGTGTTACATCACATTTTTTTTTAACAACACTCAATAAACGTTTGGGACCTGAGGAAACTAATTGTTGAAGCTTTGAAAGTGGAATTCTTTCCCATTCTGGTTTTATGTAGAGCTTCAGTCGTTCAACAGTCCGGGGTCTCCGCTGTCGTATTTTACGGTTCATAATGCGTCACACATTTTCAATGGGAGACAGATCTGGACTACAGGCAGGCCAGGAAAGTACCCACACTCTTTTTTTACGAAGCCACGCTGTTGTAACACTTGTCTTGCTGAAATAAGCAGGGGCGTCCATGATAACGTTGCTTGGATGACAACATATGTTGCTCCAAAACCTGTATGGACCTTTCAGCATTAATGGTGCCTTCACAGATGTGTAAGTTACCCATGCGTTGGCACTAATACACCCCCAAACCATCACAGATGCTGGCTTTTGAACTTTGCGCCTATAAATCCGAATGGTTATCTTCCTCTTAGTTCTGGAGGACACCACGTCCTCTGTTTCCAAATATAATTTGAAATGTGGACTCGTCAAACCACAGAACACCTTTCCACTTTGCATCAGTCCATCTTAGGGTGAGCTCGGGCCCAGCAAAGCCGGCGGCGTTTCAGGATATTGTTGATAAATGTGATTGGCTGTGCATAGTAGAGTTTTAACTTGCAATTACAGATGTAGCAACCAACTGTAGTTATTGACAGTGTTTTATGAAGTGTTCCTGAGCTCATGTGGTGATATCCTTTACATATTGATGTCGGTTTTTGATGCAGTACCGCCTGAGGGATCAAAAGTCCGTAATATCATCGCTTACGTGCAGTGATTTCTCCAGATTCTCTGAACTTTTTGATGATTTTACGGACCATAAATGGTAAAATCCCTAAATTCCTTGCAATAGCTCGTTGAAAAATGTTGTTCCAAAACGGTTTGACAATTTGCTTATAAATTGGTGACCCTCACCCCATCCTTGTTTGTGAATTACTTAGCATTTAATGGAAGCTGCTTTTATACCCAATCATGGCACCCACCTGTTCCCAATTAGCCTGCACACCTTTGGGATGTTCCATATAAGTGTTTGATGAGCATTCCTCAACTTTATCAGTATTTATTGCCACCTTTCCCAACTTCTTTCTCACGTGTTGCTGGCATCAAATTCGAAAGTTAATGATTATTTGCAAAAAAAAAAAAACATGTTTATCAGTTTGAACATGAAATATGTTGTCTTTGTAGCATATTCAACTGAATATGGGTTGAAAATGATTTCCCAACTCATATGGAAACCGGGTTTGTACAATGATCCCTGTCTACTAGCTATGTATAGTAATATTAGTCTGTCCATACCCATTAAATAACGAATGTAAGAAATGCTTCATATGCTGGCTATTGCTGAATATTTATTGAATTTTAATAACAAAATGTTCATTCATTACAGCAATTCCAGAGTCCTTGTTTGGCCTCTTGACCAAATCTCGAGCTTCAAAAGCCATGAAGGCCTTGACAGAGATCCACGTCGCCTTTCTGCCCTACGAATCTCAAGTAAGACCATACTTAGACTTTGGGCAATCATCTACACATGTTATTATTAATTCCGCTATGTGCAAAGCGTAATTGCAGCAGTGTTTTAAATTTAGGTTTGGTTACTTATATTTAATATTGTGGCATGTACCAATGGTATTTTTACCTTGAATATTTAATAATGTGGTGTACCCCAGGGATCAATACTAGGACCAAAATTGTTCAATCTTTATATAATGACATTTGTAAAGTTATAAAAGATTTAAAGTTAGTATTATACGCAGATGGTACAACAGCGTTTTGTTCAGAAGAGAACACACAGAAGCCTATAGAAATAGCTCGTCGAGACCCAGGATGGACCGCTCGCCTGTATCGATTGGGGACATCTCTACACTGCTGATCCGCCTCCGCTTGAGATGGTCTCCTGTGGACGGGACTCTCGCTGCTGTCTTGGATCCGCTTTGAACTGAACTCTCGCCGCTGTGTTGGAGCCACTATGGATTGAACTTTCACAGTATCATGTTAGACCCGCTCGACATCCATTGCTTTCGGTCCCCTAGAGGGGGGGGTTGCCCACATCTGAGGTCCTCTCCAAGGTTTCTCATAGTCAGCATTGTCACTGGCGTCCCACTGGATGTGAATTCTCCCTGCCCACTGGGTGTGAGTTTTCCTTGCCCTTTTGTGGGTTCTTCCGAGGATGTTGTCGTCGTAATGATTTGTGCAGTCCTTTGAGACATTTGTGATTTGGGGCTATATAAATAAACATTGATTGATTGATTGATGGGCTTCACGGTGGCAGAAGGGGTTAGTGCGTCTGCCTCACAATACGAAGGTCCTGCAGTCCTGGGTTCAAATCCAGGCTCAGGATCTTTCTGTGTGGAGTTTGCATGTCCTCCCCGTGAATGCGTGGGTTTCCTCGGGTACTCCGGCTTCCTCCCACCTCCAAAGACATGCACCTGGGGATAGGTTGATTGGCAACACTAAATTGGCCCTAGTGTGTGAATGTGAGTGTGAATGTTGTCTGTCTATCTGTGTTGGCCCTGCGATGAGGTGGCGACTTGTCCAGGGTGTACCCCGCCTTCCGCCCGATTGTAGCTGAGATAGGCGCCAGCGCCCCCCGCGACCCCAAAAAGGGAATAAGCGGTAGGGAAATGGATGGATGGATGGATGATTGATTGATTGATAATAACAGAAGAAATTAACAAATTAAGATGATGTGTGCTATGGCTATGAGTTTTATTTATTTATTTTTTATTCTGATTCTGACAAAAACAGACTATCCTTTAAACCTCAATGAAACTAAAATAATGCCATATGGTAACAGTAGAAGGGAAAATCAAACACAAATACAAATAGACGGAATAGACATGGAAAGAGTAAATTAAACCACATTTCTACGTATAATGATTGATGATAAAATTAACTAGATATACCATATAAAAAAAATACAACATAAAGTGGCAAGAAACACGCCAATTATGAATAAAGCAAAATATGTTCTGGACCAAAAAAATCGCTCCATATTCTCTACTGCTCGCTAGTGTTACCATATCTGAGTTACAGTCCAGAAATAACTCCAAAAGTACACTTCATTCATTAACCGTGTTACATATCAGATCAGTTAGAATAATAAATGTTGATACTGTTAACATTTGACAATGCAGAACAAATAAAAACACAACTAAACTGAGACTCAACAGAAATAAAATAAGTTACAATTCTGGTCATCATTTTAAATTTTTTAAACTCACTTTTATGTCTCCTCCCCCTCGTTATTCCTCTCCTAGAGTGTCCATTGTAATTTATTATGCAAATGAGATAATGATGTCATCTATCAATTTATAGCAACTTTTATGCCAGCCAAAAGCTACGTTTCTTACTGAGGAGTTGGCAACACTGGATGATCAACAGAAATCAGAAGAGATTGAGGACATGCAGAGGGACGTTAGTTTTGGTTTAGAGCAGCAGTTGCATAGCAGCGTTTCAGTGTTTATAGCGCCACCTTTATCGTTAGGGTTGAAGCCAAAACAAATCCATTGTCCATCTTCTGTCTTTACATTGTTTTTGCTTGCAAGTGCTAGGTTAGCGTGCGTTAACTAACATGCGCTGCGGGTGGCATGCCAGCATTGGCACCGTGGCGCATATCATGTCCATAAAAAAATCAAAGTATTGGTATTTTTCAAAAACAGTATAGTACCGTTTTTTATTTAATTAGTACAGCGGTACTTAATCTGTAGCGGTATACCATAGAACCCTAATGCACACCCTGTATATATGCAGTTGTGGTCAAAAGTTTACATACATTTGTGAAGGACATCATTTCAAGGCTGTTTTGAGTTTACAATACTTTCTACAACTCTTATTTTTTGTGATAGAGTTGGAGCACATACTTGTGTATCACAAAAAATGTCAGGAAGTTTGGTTCTTTTATGAATTTGTTATGGGTCTACTGAAAATGTAAACAAATCTGCTGTGTCAAAATTATACATACAGAGACATACATTATCGATTTTGGTGATGTAGAAAAGTTTCAATCAAATCAGATTAGCTTCATGGCATGGCCTCTTAACTTCATGTGAGTGATAATAATTACCGGCACCTGTTGACTTCTCTGAGCCCGTTGTGTCCTGAGCAAGACACTTCACCCTTGCTCCTGATGGGTGCTGGGTAGCGCCTTGCATGGCAGCTCCCTCCATCAGTGTATGCATGTGTGTGTGAATGGGTAAATGTGGAAGTAGTGTCAAAAGCGCTTTGAGTACCTTGAAGGTAGAAAAGCGCTATACAAGTACAACCCATTTATCATATCATTTATAAATGTGCCATTATCAGCCCCGCGCTGCAACAAAGGGATAACGTTAACGTTACTCACCAAAAAGCTGAATTCATGAACTCACAACAGAGAAAATGAAGTCGTCGCACTCTCTAAATAGTTCCTAACACTCTGAAAATTAATACACAACTGTTGCTGCACCGCTTCTTTAAAAAACCCCTCCTCGTCGACAAAAGATTAAAAACACACAAAGATGAATGTATATATATATATACATATATATGTATTTTTGAACATATATTTATATATATATATATATATATATATATATACATATATATGTATTTTTGAACATATATTTATATATATATATATATATATATACATATATATATATATATATATATATATATATATATATACTGTATATATATATGTGTGTGTGTGTGTATATATACATATATATACACAAATATACATATACATATATGTATATATACACACATATATATATATATATATGCATATGTATATATATATATAATGTATACATATAAATATATATATATATATATATATATATATATATATATACTGTATATATATGTGTGTGTGTGTATATATATATATACACAAATATACATATACATATATATATACACACATATATATATATGCATATGTATATATATAATGTATACATATATACATATTTTTTAATATATATACTGTATATATATATATATATATGTGTGTGTGTGTGTATATATATATATACACACATATGTACATACACATATATATATACGCATATATATATACACATATGTATATATATATATATATATATATATATATAAATATATATATATATATATATATATATATATATATATACACCGCTGATGTGGACAAATGGTTTACTATCATGCTTGCTCTTTTTTTGGTCTAGGTCTTTTCCCTGGATAAAGTGGATGCCTTTCAGGACTTTTACAGCCCCTTCAAAGCTGATGTAAAGAACAACATGCTTGAGGGTTGTGCTGAACAGATTGCCACTCTATGTGCTACTCTTAAAGAATATCCTGGAATTCGATACAGAGGGTAAGACCAGCAATAATGCACACACCATAAAACATCATGCATTTGACGAATGTTATCTTAATATATTAGAATTTTATTAAAAGTTTAAGTTTTGATACAGTATTGATCTGAGCACCTAATTAATCTGCACCACTGAATACTTAACATAATCAGCCAATTATTTGTATTCATGCTGATATAACACTATTTTAATTTCTGTGTAGAGTCCGACACAAACACGCCCATAGAGTAGTCACATCAGTTATATACAATTTGATAACCTGTACTTTATGAAAATAAATACACAGATGTTCTAAATGCCAGGAATCCTGATCTGGTGCTGTATCAAAAATAAAATAACAACCAATAATGACTGTAGCCCACGGGCACGCCTCCGCAGCAGAGAGGCGCAATGACTACAATTTATTGACATGATCATTCATACATTCAATTGAATGAATGGTTTATTTTGAGCCATGCTAACAAAACAAAATAATACAAATAAAATACAAAAATAATATATATATACATTATATTTACACCTACATTGTGAACATTACATGTGACTAATCTTATGTAGATGTCAAGATTGGGTCAAAAGGGAGTGGGAAGAAGTAAACTTATTTGGTCCCACCCCTAGACATATACAATATATATATACAATATATACAGTTTAATTTACGGAGACCTTTCAAACACTGTTGCATATCCATACATCTGCACTTACTCCCGAAAAGTAGTACAACTTTTGTCACATTAAGCGATTATACAATTATTTGCATTACATTAAATGTTTACACAATGTTAGGCACCCAGTCCGCTGCGAATTAGAAACTTTGTCCCTAAAGGCGGTATAGCTCGGTTGGTTGAGTGGCTGTGCCGGCAACTTGATGAGGGTTCCAGGTTATGAGGGGCCGTTAGGGACATTATTCAGAATTACCTCTTACATACACTACTGAAATACTCTCACACAAACAACTGAAATGTTTTTCTCTCACACACACTACTGAAATACTCTGATACACACTACTGAAACATTCTTATACACACTACTGAAATGCTCTCACATAAACAACTGAAAAGTTTTTCTCTCACACACACTACTGAAACACACTACTGAAATGTTCTCACATACACTACTGAAATGCTCTTACATACACTACTGAAAAGCTCTTACACACACTACTGAAATGCTCTAACATACACTAGTGAAATGCTCTTACATACACTACTGAAATGCTCTCACATACACTACTGAAATGCTCTTACATACACTACTGAAATTCTCTTACATACACTACTGAAATGTTCTCACATACACTACTGAAATGCTCTTACATACACTGCTCTTACATACACTACTGAAATGCTCTCACATACACTACTGAAATGCTCTCACATACACTACTGAAATGCTCTCACATACACTACTGAAATGCTCTTACATAAACAACTAAAATGCTCTCACATAAACAAATAAAATGTTTTACTCTCATGCACGCACTCACACACACACACACACACACACACACACACACACACACACACACACACACACACACACACACACACACACACACACACACACACACACACACCACTTGTGTGTGAGAGACAATTTTAGTAGTATGTGTGCAAGGATTTCAGTTATATGTATGAGAGCATCTTACCAGTGTGTGTGAGTGTATATGAGAGCATCTTACTAGTGTGTATAAGCGACATTGAATTCCGGTTCCGGTCACCAATAATGCCCGCCCTTTTTCATTTTTATTTTATTTTTTTTTAAAGCCAAGTTGTTTGTGAACAAAATATCTGCCTAACTACAGACAAGTAGCTTAACCGAGGCAGGAGCTCGACGTCATAATGTGAAGGCTTCAGCGGAGAATATAAGAAAACTTTGAATGCAACAAAGGTCGGGCTGCCGCGGTGGGTTGCACCTGCAGGACGCGACACCTGAGCGGCCACTTTCTCCTCCCGACAGTTAAGCAGCCTGGAGCACTCGTTCCGTTGCGATAGTGCACGGCAGCATTATCAAGCGCAAGAGGAGGAAAAGGTAATCAGACATTATTTAGTTCTAAATGATTGTTGAATCCCACTGAATGTAAGGCAACATGGCATTGTAGCCATTAAGCAGTTAGCCTTGTGTGCCTCCACTACAAGCAAGTTAGCAACTAGTGTTTCTGTGGCTCCTAAGAGTCTGACATCTATTGCAAACTTGCCGTTTGTCTCGGAGGAAACGGAAAAAGTACACTGTCAAATCAGCTAATAATGTTTTCAGAGTTGTTGCTATGGTAACATGTCGAAATGTGAGTCACTACGTGGAACGTCGGTAGCTGATCGAAGAGTACTAATAAAAGATTACATTTATTTATTGCTTTTCTATGGACTACATAAGGGATCCCCAAACTACGGCCCGCGGCAGGCATTATTGGTGACCGGAACCGGAATGCAATGTCGCTTATACACATTAGTAAGATGCTCTCATACATATAACTGAAATCCTTGCACACATACTACTAAATTTGTTGTCTCTCACACACAAGTGATGTGTGTGTGTGTGTGTGTGTGTGTGTGTGTGTGTGTGTGTGTGTGTGTGTGTGTGTGTGTGCGTGAGAGTAAAACATTTTAGTTGTTTATGTGAGAGCATCTTAGTTGTTTATGTGAGAGCATTTCAGTGGGGCGGTTTACCATGAATTGATTAACGTGGACCCCGACTTAAACAAGTTGAAAAACTTATTCGGGTGTTACCATTTAGTGGTCAATTGTACGGAATATGTACTCTACTGTGCAATGTACTAATAAAAGTATCAATCAATCAATCAATCAATCAGCTCGGTTGGTAGAGTGGCCGTGCCAGCAACTTGTGGGTTGCAGGTTCGATTCCCGCTTCCGCCATCCTAGTCACTGCCGTTGTGTCCTTGGGCAAGACACTTTACCCACCTGCTCCCAGTGCCACCCACACTGGTTCGAATGTAACTTAGATATTGGGTTTCACTATGTAAAGCGCTTTGAGTCACCAGAGAAAAAGCGCTATATAAATATAATTCACTTCACAATTCACTACTGTATGTGAGAGCATTTTAGTTGTTTATGTGAGAGCATTTCAGTAGTGTATGTGAGAGCATTTCAGTAGTGTATGTGAGAGCATTTCAGTAGTGTATGTGAGAGCATTTCAGTAGTGTGTATAAGAGTGTTTCAGTAGTGTGTGAGAGAAAAACATTTCAGTTGTTTATGTGAGAGCATTTCAGTAGTGTGTATAAGAGTGTTTCAGTAGTACATATAAGAGTGTTTCAGTAGTGTGTGAGAGAAAAACATTTCAGTAGTGTATGTGAGAGCATTTCAGTAGTGTATTCGAGAGCATTTCAGTAGTGTGTATAAGTGTTTCAGTAGTGTGTGTGTGAGAGAAAAACATTTCAGTTGTTTATGTGAGAGTGTTTCAGTAGTGTGTATAAGAGTGTTTCAGTAGTGCATATAAGAGTGTTTCAGTAGTGTGTGTGAGAGAAAAACATTTCAGTTGTTTATGTGAGAGCATTTCAGTAGTGTATGTAAGAGGTAATTCTGAATAATGTCCCTAACGGCCCCTCATACCAGGTTCTATCCTCGCTCCCAGTGCCAGTTTAAATGTAACTTGGATATTGGGTTACACTATGTAAAAGCGCTTTGAGTCACTAGAGAAAAGCGAGATATAAATATAATTCACACTTCACTTCACAAAAGATGTTTCCCCTGGATCTCAATAAGACACACACACACACACACACACACACACACACACACACACACACACACACATGCACAGGAGCATGTTAGCATTGTCAGTGCAACAACCGTAACATTACTACATTGAATATGTCATGTTAAGTAAGCTTCTCACTCGGGAAATTGTAGAATCGGAAGTGCAACCAAACACATGCTTCATTGAAGACCTGGCTGACTGTATTGTTTCTTCTTCATATAGCAATATTAACAGTATCTAAACTAGCTATAGCTAGCGTTATGCACCGGGCAGCACTGCCTATAGCTATGACTGATCCCCCAATGTTGCCGGAAGAACTACTGTTCTACGGAGACCATTGTTATATTACATATATTTTCAATGACAAATTCTCTGCAATTTTGAATCGATTCAAAATCTTACTATGTATGAATTTCGATTCAGATGAGAATACATATTTATCACCAACCTTACCAGCCAAAATTAGTTTATAATACACTCATATTTGGTACATGACTATTATGTGCAAAATGGTTGTTAACCTGGATTTGATCGAACCCTAGGGGATGGGTGAGTCGGCCTCAGGGGTTCGGCGGAGCCTCCCCCACAAAAGTAAAGACACATCCGACTTATCGTGTAAATCAATCAATCAATGTTTATTTATATAGCCCCAAATCTCAAACGTCTCAAAGGACTGTAAAAACCACTAAGACTACGACATCCTCGGAAGAACCCACATAAGGGCAAGGAAAACTCACACCCAGTGGGCAAGGACAACTCACACCCAGTGGGACGCCAGTGACAATGATGACTTTGGAGAGGACCTCATATGTGGGCAACCCCCCCCCCCCCACCCCCCCACTCCCCACCTCTAGGGGACCGAAAGCAATGGATGTCGAGCGGGTCTAACATGATACTGTGAAAGTTCAATCCATAGTGGCTCCAACACAGCCGCGAGAGTTCAGTTCAAAGCGGATCCAAGACAGCAGCGAGAGTCCCGTCCACAGGAAACCATCCCAAGCGGAGTCGGATCAGCATTGTAGAGATGTCCCCAACCGATACACAGGCGAGCGGTCCATCCTGGGTCCCGACTAGCGGTCCATCTTGGGTCCCGACTCTGGATAGCCAGTACTTCATCCATAGTCATCGGACCGGACCCCCTCCACAAGGGAGGGGGGGACAGAGGAGAAAAAGAAAAGAAGCGGCAGATCAACTGGTCTAAAAAGGGGGTCTATTTAAAGGCTAGAGTATACAAATGAGTTTTAAGGTGAGACTTAAATGCTTCTACTGAGGTAGCATCTCGAACTTTTACCGGGAGGGCATTCCAGAGTACTGGAGCCCGAAATGAAAACGCTCTATAGCCCGCAGACTTTTTTGGGGCTTTGGGAATCACTAATAAGCCGGAGTCCTTTGAACGCAGATTTCTTGCCGGGACATATGGTACATTACAATCGGCAAGATAGGATGGAGCTAGACCGTGTAGTATTTTATACGTAAGTAGTAAAACCTCAAAGTCACATCTTAAGTGCACAGGAAGCCAGTGCAGGTGAGCCAGTACAGGCGTAATATGATCAAACTTTCTTGTTCTTGTCAAAAGTCTAGCAGCTGCATTTTGTACCAACTGTAATCTTTTAATGCTAGACATGGGGAGACCCGAAAATAATACGTTACAGTAATCGAGACGAGACGTAACAAACGCATGGATAATGATCTCAGCGTCATTAGTGGACAAAATGGAGCGAATTTTTGCGATATTACGGAGATGAAAGAAGGCCGTTTTGGTAACGCTTTTAATGTGTGACTCAAAGGAGAGAGTTGGGTCGAAGATAATACCCAGATTCTTTACCGAGTCACCTTGTTTAATTATTTGGTTGTCAAATGTTACAGTTGTATTATTAAATAGAGGTCGGTGTCTAGCAGGACCGATAATCAGCATTTCCGTTTTTTTAGTGTTGAGTTGCAAAAAAATTTGCGGACATCCATTGTTTAATTTCATTAAGACACGCCTCCAGCTGACTACAATCCGGCGTGTTGGTCAGCTTTAGGGGCATGTAGAGTTGGCTGTCATCAGCATAACAGTGAAAGCTAACACCGTATTTGCGTATGATGTCACCCAGCGAAAGACTTCTCCCTATCGGCGTAATATGGATACCCCCAAACAATGTTCCCTCTAATTTTCCATCTGATTTGGCGGTTGTTTGATTGATCGATTGAAAGTTTTACAAGCAGATTGCAAAGGAAGACAATACATTTTATGAACAGTACAGTACAGTTTACACAGTACAGTACATATTCCGTACAATTGACCACTAAATGGTAATGTGTGTAAGGTGTGTAATTTGTTGTGAGTTCATGCACTGCGTTAATTTTTTACTTTGAACAAGGTGATGTTCATGCACGGTTCATTTTGTGCATCAGTAAAAAAAACATGACTTTTTCTTGAATCTGAAAAAAAACAAAACATTGTATTTTTCAGTAAAGAAGGGTTCGGTGAATGCGAATATAAAACCGGTGGGGTTCGGTACCTCCAACAAGGTTAAGAACCACCGGCCTAGAAACATTTTTGCAAGTTTATTCATGCAAACAACACATTCTCACTTGTTTCTAATGCCTTACAAATTCATCCATCCATTTACTACCGCTTGTCCCTTTTGGCGTTGCGGGGGGTGCTGAAGCCTATCTCAGCTGCATTCGGGTGGAAGGCGGGTACACCCTGGACAAGTCGCCACCTCATCGCAGGGCCAACACAGATAGACGGACATCA
The DNA here is from genome assembly GCF_033978795.1 of Nerophis ophidion. Taxonomy (NCBI): domain Eukaryota; kingdom Metazoa; phylum Chordata; class Actinopteri; order Syngnathiformes; family Syngnathidae; genus Nerophis; species Nerophis ophidion. The sequence continues at coordinate 21,025,018 of NC_084611.1, forward strand.
TTCACACTCACATTCACACACTAGGGACCATTTAGTGTTGCCAATCTACCTATCCCCAGGTGCATGTTTCTGGAGGTGGGAGGAAGCCGGAGTACCCGGAGGGAACCCACGCAGTCACGGGGAGAACATGCAAACTCTACACAGAAAGTTACGGGATTGAAGTCAGGACTTTGGTATTGTGAGGCACATGCACTAAACCCTGTTACACCGTGCTGCCCCCTTACAAATTTAATTTGCCAAAAAATGTACATCTCTTCTTAAACATTTGACAAACATCTCAAATATTTGCTGTATCCTGAAAAAGCAATTATTTTTACCAATGCTAGTAACTTATTATAATAAATCTAATATAAAGTATATTATATTTTTGTGTTATCCAGGGAGTACAAAGACTGTGTTGTTCTGGCCCAGATGCTTCAAGACAAGCTGGATAGCTACAAGGCTGATGACCCCAGTATGGGAGAGGTGGGCGATGTGGATGAAAAAACAAATGCACAACAAAATGCTTATCTTAATCATTTTATAATACAACTTTAAAATATGTGTGGTATATAGGGATGTAACGTTTAATGGTATAATGATAAACCGCGATAAAATTCCAGACAGTTGGTGATACCATTTACATTTTTAATTACTGAAAAACAGTCATTTGTTAATGAATTTTAGGCAACACTACTTACGTCCTAAAAACAGGAGCGCCACTGGACTTGATGCGGCAACTACACAGACTTTGCTCGAGAACTTTGCTCTGGAGATTTATTTCCTATAGAGTGGGGCAAAAAAGTATTTAGTCAGCCACCGATTGTGCAAGTTCTCCCACTTAAAATGATGACAGAGGTCTGTAATTTTCATCATAGGTACACTTCAACCGTGAGAGACAGAATGTTAAAAAAAAATCCAGGAATTCAGATTGTAGGAATTTTAAAGAATTTATTTGTAAATTATGGTGGAAAATAAGTATTTGGTCAACCATTCAAAGCTCTCACTGATGGAAGGATGTTTTGGCTCAAAATCTCACGATACATGGCCCCATTCATTCTTTCCTTAACATGGATCAATCGTCCTGTCCCCTTAGCAGAAAAACAGCCCCAAAGTATGATGTTTCCACCCCCATGCTTCACAGTAGGTATGGTGTTCTTGGGATGCAACTCAGTATTCGTCTTCCTCCAAACACGACAAGTTAAGTTGATACCAAAAAGTTCTATTTTGGTTTCATCTGACCACATGACATTCTCCCAATCCTCTGCTGTATCATCCATGTATCCATTTTGGTATAAACTCAACTCGTTGTGTTTGGAGGAAGAAGAATACTCAGTTGCAACCCAATATTGGAGCCAGACTTATTCATCCCACATTAAAAGTATAACTTGGAGGACAAAAATATTTGATGTTACAGTTTAATTTTGAAAGTGCAATATTGTGTCTTGTCAGCTGTATTTTTTACTGGGATGTTCACTCATCCTTTATTTAACTGCTAACTTTGTCTGTGTTCCAATAACATCAATACTAGCTAAAATGTGTTGTCATCTCATTAAAATAAACGCAGGCTGTGTTGTCAGTGAGCAACAAAGATTGTGTATTACATGTGAGAGGTATCACTCCTGTTTATTTTTATTTGCCAAACTGTTGCACTGAACTACATAGTGTGTTAATAAAGAACAAAGCTTGTTTATTAGACTTTATCTTCAATAGCCAAACTGCTTTGCGTTTTATATTGATACCAAAAAGTAAACACCATGTTTTTTTACATTACTTGTGAATTTTTTTAATTACTTCAAAAAACATTTGTGTGACATAGCATTTTGTTAATGTTTTATGATGTATAGTTAATTGCTATACAATCAATTTCAGATGAAACTCTTAACAGATATATCCCGATACATCATGTACATGTAAATGTAAGTAACTTAAAAAAAAAACTGTAAAAAATCGTAATAAAGGCATCATGTAAAGAAAAAACGCTTACACATTAATAAGAGTATTGAACACAAACACAATATGTGTCTGTAAATATATGCGTATCGTATATCCACAGCCTTTTGTTAGACATTACAAATTACATGATGACATCGCTTTCATGATAAGAAATGTTCATACCGTGACATCCCTAGTGGTATTGTTGTATACATAAGATCAACAAAATAAAAGGAAAAGAGAAATCGTGTGACCACTGAACCAAGTCTCACCTGACAACTTCATGTAGCGTTTCCATAGTGAAAACAAAAAAGGGATATGCATTAGTAGCATAGGGAGGACAAATTATAGAAAAAAAAAACAATCCTCAGGGATGTTCCGATACCAACATTTTGGTACCGGTACTGTCAGGTTCAAACACTAATGACATCTATTAAACAAGACAAAAGACAAGGAATCAAACAGAGACAGAGTTAAATTTGGACTCAATATTGAGGAGAGACACGGCCCGGTACTATCCGTACCGTTCCTGCACCATGCTCTCCCCCAAGATCGTTCTCTTGCTTCTTTATTTGATTTGCAGTAACATATTGTGTATTTTCTCATTCTATTATTTTTTCAAAATTATGAGGGACAAGCTGTAAAAAATTGATTATTAATCCACTTGTTCATTTACTGATAATATCTGGTTATTTTGTGTTTTAACATAAAAAATAAAATAAATTAAAACAATTGGGGAACCGGTACTTTTAAAACAGAGTATAGTTCCGTTTTTGATTCATTAGTACCGCTAGTACAACCCTAGAAGAGTGGTTCTCAAATGGGGGTACGCGTACCCCTGGGGGTACTTGAAGGTATGCCAAGGGGTACTTGAGATTTTTTTTTAATGTTTTAAAAATAACAACAATTCAAAAATCCTTTATAAATATATTTATTGAATAATACTTCCAACAAAATACGAATGTAAGTTCATAATCTGTGAAAAGAAATGCAACAATGCAATATTCAGTGTTAACAGCTAGATTTTTTGTGGACATGTTCCATAAATATTGATGTTAAAGATTTTTTTTTTTTTTGAAGAAATGTTTAGAATGAAGTTCATGAATCCAGATGGATCTCTACTGCAATCCCCAAAGAGGGCGCTTTAAGTTGATGATTACTTCTATGTTTAGAAATCTTTACTCATAATTGAATCACTTGTTTATTTTTCAACAACTTTTTAGTTATTTTTATATCTTTTTTTTTCAAATAGTTCAAGAAAGACCACTACAAATGAGCAATAATTTGCACTGTTATACAATTTAATAAATCAGAATCTGATGACATAGTGCTGTATTTTACTTCTTTATCTCTTTTTTTCAACCAAAAATACTTTGCTCTGACTAGGGGGTACTTGAATTAAAAAAATGTTCACAGGGGGTACATCACTGAAAAAAGGTTGAGAACCACTGCCCTAGAAGATATACTGAGAAAATTTCCGACAGGGGAAAGCTGTTTGCCCCATTACAATAGTGGAAGTAAGATTCCAGTCAGACTCAGTAATCTGGCGTAATAGACAAAGCAACTTGGTGCATGGCACGCATAATGTGTGAAAAAGGTTTATTTTACTGATGCTCGTTCTGGGCAAGAGCTACAAGCTAACTTCAATGGGCAGGACGGTGTGCATGCGATGCAAGAATACCAACCAGGCCTTAGATGTGGTTTTAGCTTTTAGCGTTTTTCAACAATTATTCATGGAAATAGTTCTTGCAATTGCTCAACAGCATATTTGCCGTTTTTGTAGTCACTCTATAATTTATACTTTTTTGTTTGATTCCTCCAGGGCCCGGATAAGTGCCGGAGTCAACTAATCATCCTGGACCGAGGATTTGATCCAGTGTCACCTCTTCTGCATGAGCTCACGCTGCAGGCAATGGCCTATGACCTGCTTGACATTGAGAATGATGTCTACAAGTACTAAGACACACACACAAACACACACACAAATACACACAAGGTATTAGACAAGATACAGGAGATGATGAATTGATGAATTACCATGCATTGATTTACGTGGACCCCGACTCAAACAAGTTGAAAAACTTATTCGGGTGTTACCATTTAGTGGTCAATTGTACGGAATATGTACTGAGCTGTGAAATCTACTAATACAATTTTCAATCAATCAATAAAAACGAGGTGCAGGGGATCTTGAAGAAAAAATATTTTAATGCACTCGGTAATTCAAACTTCTTTTTACCTTACCTTCTCCCAACATAAACCCCATCTCGGAGTGAGGAGACACAGATATACTCAGATAAATCAGATGTCCTTTCTTTGGTGTTTTCATTTTATAATCTCGTTACCCTGCGTAATGACAATAAAGGTGATTCTGATTCTGATGTGACATCTGGTGCAGATGCACATGCAGTGTTACCCGCTTACAAATATTTTGAGATACGAGCAGTCTCTGCTCTTATTTTTAATTTTTTTGGAGTGGCGAGCAAAACTTTTGGTTAGGAGTCGCCTCCAGATATCTCTCGACTGCTTGTTGGTGTAGCAAATGTTACAGTGAAAACTCGAAGATCTTCCCTAAATCTGATAGCAGATTGATAGCTCGAGATCAGCAAAACGTTTTTTTCAACCTTGGGTCTGAAGAAAGTAAATGTGAGGGACAATGCTGAGGAGAAAAAGCGGAACATACCGCATTTCCTTGAATAGCCGCCGGGGCGATAATTAATTTATAACCTCTTCTCACTCCTGCGCTTATTCAAGGCATGCGGTAAAAGTAAGCAGGCACTAATAATTATAAAACCTCTTCTCACCCCTGCGCATACCAATGGTGTGCAGTAAAAATTGAGTTTGATTTAAAAAAAAAATAATAAATAAATAAAATATTCTTCTGCGGCTGCGGCCAAGTGGTTGGGGACCACTGCTCTACAACATATCATCGCGCGCACTTTTATACGATACTATCTACGTGCCGGTCAGACGCATGCATGTCGCTGCTTCTCATACGATATTGCAATGCATACTTGGTCAACAGCCAGCCATACCTTTTACACTGATGGTTGTGATATAAACAACTTTAACACTCTTACTAATATGCGCCACACTCTGTGAACCCACACCAAACACATTTCTGGAGAACATTGGCTCTGTAACACATTATAAACGCAACATAAGAATTACCCAGAATTCCAATGCATCCATGACTCTTGGCTATATTATACACGCGCCCTCAACCCCGCCCACCTCAACCGGCGCACGAAGAGGCGCACGGGTTTTGGTGCTAGCGGGGTGTATAATACAGCTGTGATCAAAATTATTCAACCCCCACACAATTTTGGTGTTTTTGCAAGTTGGACATTTATTCCGTATTTTGTTTATAGTCATATCAAACAAAGATGCATTAAATAGACAAATGCAACTTGAATTACAACATTATATTTTGTAACATACCAAACAGTGTCATTTCTCTTAATATCTCATTGACAAAATTATTCAACCCCTTGAAGATCATAACTCTTAAGAACAGAATTTGAATAAGGTCTTTTCAATCAGGTGTTGAAAACACCTGTAGATGTGATTAGAACCATAACGAAAAACAATTAAACTGATTGAAAAAGACTGTGACGCTCAGCTTCTTGTAGATGGTCAATGGTGTATTTGCAACATGGTGAAGTCCAGGGAGTGGTCAAAGAAGTCAAGAGAGGAGGTAATTTCTCTTCATAAGAAAGGATATGGATATAAGAAAATAGCAGAGACTTTACACATTCCAAGAGACACAGTTGGGAGCATAACTCGCAAGTTTAAAGCCAAAGGCACAGTGGAAACACTACCAGGGCGTGGTAGAAAGAGGATGCTGTGTGCAACTGTTGTCCGGTATTTGAAGCGTACAGTGGTGAAAAACCCCCGGGTAACAGCTGAGGAACTACAACAGGACATTGCAGAGGGTGGAACGCAGGTTTCGTCCCAGACAATAAGGCACACACTACGAGATGAAGGCCTCTATGCCAGAACTCCCGGGCGCACCCCACTTCTGACTACCAGGCACAAGAAAATTAGCTCCAGTATGCCAAAAATCATCTGGACAAACCCCAAAAGTTTTGGGAAACTGTTCTATGGAGGGATGAGACAAAAGAGGAACTCTTTGGGCCTATGAATCAACGTTATGTCTGGAGGAGAAAAAATGAAGCTTACATAGAGAAGGGTTTGGTGCTAGCTGGGTGTATAATATAGCCAAGAGTCATGGATGCATTGGAATTCTGGGTAATTCTTATGTTGCGCTTATAATGTGTTACAGAGCCGATGTTCTGCAGAAATGTGTTTGATGTGGGTTCACAGAGTGTGGCGCATATTAGTAAGAGTGTTAAAGACAAGTTGTTTTATAACACAACCATCAGTGTGATCTGTATGGCTGTGGAACAAGACCCCTGGTTTACACATATTTAAAGCAAAAAAAACCTCTTCGGACATTTTGGAAATGTCGACAGGGGAAGCGTCACTCGTGACGTCACGACTTTGACCCGGCGGTAAGAGTAAGCATGCGCTAATATATTTGGAGAGCGAGTTCGACCCAGCAGTAATTCAAGGCAGGCGCATATTAATTGCCCAGCGGCTATTCAAGGAAATACGGTAATCATTGAATGAAAGAAAGAAATAATCAACAAACATAACCATTTTATAATATGGGCTATACTGAATCAAGACTTGTCAATAAAAGCTATGATAATGACAGCCAAAGCTGTTAAACTATCGCCACAAAGGCAAACATGCATACGACCATTAATATTTAATGAAAAGAACGCAGGAGACACCATTGAAGTCTGGTCTCCAAGGTGCAGTAAATGCTGTACATTATGATTACATTGTGGGAGTCGAGGGAGTAGTAGTTCTGAGTCGGTGAGTTTATTATCAGACATCTTTCTACAACAACCAACCATTTTACCCTAAGTGCTTCCCCTTATACAGTTGGGCAAATAAGTATTTAGTCAGCCACCGATTGTGCAAGTTCTCCCACTTAAAATGATGACAGAGGTCTGTAATTTTCATCATAGGTACACTTCAACTGTGAGAGACAGAATGTGAAAAAAAAATCCAGGAATTCACAATGTAGGAATTTTACAGAATTTATTTGTAAATTATGGTGGAAAACAAATATTTGGTCAACCATTCAAAGCTCTCACTGATGGAAGGAGGTTTTGGCTCAAAATCTCACGATACATGGCCCCATTCATTCTTTCCTTAACACGGATCAATCGTCCTGTCCCCTTAGCAGAAAAACAGCCCCAAAGCATGATGTTTCCACCCCAATGCTTCACAGTAGGTACGGTGTTCTTGGGATGCAACTCAGTATTCTTCTTCCTCCAAACACGACGAGTTGAGTTTATACCAAAATGGATACATGGATGATACAGCAGAGGATTGGGAGAATGTCATGTGGTCAGATGAAACCAAAATAGAACTTTTTGGTATAAACTCAACTCTTCGTGTTTGGAGGAAGAAGAATACTACTACAACATTATTTAATAAAACTACTATAGTTGTTTTAGTGCATTCTAATGAATTGATTTTGTTACAATTTTCATTATCAGTTTGTTTTTCTTCTTAAAAAGCATTGTTGAACAAAACTGTTAAAAATGTGCTGTTATTTGGGGTCTCAGCACAAAATATATTTTATTTATATTCATTTCAATAGAAAATATTGATTAGAGATATGAGTACTTTGGTTTGATTGATATATTTTTACAACTACTGCAAATTATGAGTACCCTGAGTGCTCTGTGTTTTATGTGAATTAACAGTTATCTAATTTAACAAACAATATATCCATTCTGGCGCTATCCATTTTTATGACAATAGAGATGATGACCAAAGTTTCAAGGACTGGGGAATGAGGAGATTTTAAAGTACCAATATAATGGAAAAACAAGTTGACTTCAAATTGAAGCAACGATCATATATTTCTGATTTATATCACCGAAAGACTTGTGAATACCAAAAATAAATATGATCAAAATAATATAAATATCACAGAGATTCCCGAGACATTTTGTGAGATAATAAGCAACCACAGTTCCCTTCAACAACAACAATTCCTAATCATAGCAGACTTTGTGGGGAAAACAACAACTTTTTGGAGACCAATTATGATTTATAACCTTATTTTTCAGACCCCAAATCGACAGCAACAAGTCCCAGAAGTTGAGTGCTAAACAGATGCACCTTTAATGAAACATAATTATGCTGCAGTATTGCTCAGCGCGAGACAAGAAGACATAGCAAGTAACCATAATAAACCATAATAAATTAAACAATTACTGTACATAGTTCGATTTTGCTGGGAAGTGGACTGACAGCATGCTCACATAATCCAGTTTAGATGAAGACTCAATCACAATACGAAAGGTTACAAGATAAAAAAACGCAGACGAGCGTCTTTTTTTGCCAATTCGGGGTCTGAGTTGGACGTCAAAGTTGACCAGTCTCACGGTCTTTCCTTTACTATCCTGGTGAGAGACATCCATCCATCCATCATCCATCATCTTCCGCTTATCCGAGGTCGGGTCGCGGGGGCAACAGCCTAAGCAGGGAAACCCAGACTTCCCTCTCCCCAGCCACTTCGTCTAGCTCTTCCCGGGGGATCCCGAGGCGTTCCCAGGCCAGCCGGAAGACATAGTCTTCCCAACGTGTCCTGGGTCTTCCCCGTGGCCTCCTACCGGTTGGACGTGCCCTAAACACCTCCCTAGGGAGGCGTTCGGGTGGCATCCTGACCAGATGCCCGAACCACCTCATCTGGCTCCTCTCGATGTGAAGGAGCAGCGGCTTTACTTTGAGCTCCTCCCGGATGGCAGAGCTTCTCACCCTATCTCTAAGGGAGAGACCCGCCACACGGCGGAGGAAACTCATTTCGGCCGCTTGTACCCGTGATCTTATCCTTTCGGTCATGACCCAAAGCTCATGACCATAGGTGAGGATGGGAACGTAGATCGACCGGTAAATTGAGAGCTTTGCCTTCCGGCTCAGCTCCTTCTTCACCACAACGGACCGGTGCAACGTCCGCATTACTGAAGACGCCGCACCGATCCGCCTGTTGATCTCACGATCCACTCTTCCCTCACTCGTGAACAAGACTCCTAGGTACTTGAACTCCTCCACTTGGGGCAGGGTCTCCTCCCCAACCCGGAGATGGCACTCCACCCTTTTCCGGGCGAGAACCATGGACTCGGACTTGGAGGTGCTGATTCTCATTCCGGTCGCTTCACACTCGGCTGCGAACCGATCCAGCGAGAGCTGAAGATCCCGGTCAGATGAAGCCATCAGGACCACATCATCTGCAAAAAGCAGAGACCTAATCCTGCGGTTACCAAACCGGAACCCCTCAACGCCTTGACTGCGCCTAGAAATTCTGTCCATAAAAGTTATGAACAGAATCGGTGACAAAGGACAGCCTTGGCGGAGTCCAACCCTGACTGGAAATGTGTTCGACTTACTGCCGGCAATGCGGACCAAGCTCTGGCACTGATCGTACAGGGAACGGACCGCCACAATAAGACAGTCCGATACCCCATACTCTCTGAGCACTCCCCACAGGACTTCCCGAGGGACACGGTCGAATGCCTTCTCCAAGTCCACAAAGCACATGTAGACTGGTTGGGCAAACTCCCATGCACCCTCAAGAACCCTGCCGAGAGTATAGAGCTGGACCAGGACGAAAACCACACTGTTCCTCCTGAATCCGAGGTTCGACTATCCGACGTAGCGTCCTCTCCAGTACACCTGAATAAACCTTACCGGGAAGGCTGAGGAGTGTGATCCCACGATAGTTGGAACACACCCTCCGGTCCCCCTTCTTAAAGAGAGGAACCACCACCCCGGTCTGCCAATCCAGAGGTACCGCCCCCGATGTCCACGCAATGCTGCAAAGTCTTGTCAACCAAGACAGCCCCACAGCATCCAGAGCCTTAAGGAACTCCGGGCGGATCTCGTCCACCCCTGGGGCCTTGCCACCGAGGAGCTTTTTAACTACCTCAGCGACCTCAGCCCCAGAAATAGGAGAGTCCACCACAGATTCTCCAGGCACTGCTTCCTCATAGGAAGACGTGTTGGTGGGATTGAGGAGGTCTTCGAAGTATTCCTTCCACCTGTCCACAACATCCGCAGTCGAGGTCAGCAGAACACCATCCGCCCCATACACGGTGTTGATAGTGCACTGCTTCCCCTTCCTGAGGCGGCGGACGGTGGTCCAGAATCGCTTCGAAGCCGTCCGGAAGTCGTTTTCCATAGCTTCCCCGAACTCTTCCCATGTCCGAGTTTTTGCCTCCGCGACCGCTGAAGGTGCACACCGCTTGGCCTGTCGGTACCTGTCCACTGCCTCCGGAGTCCTATGAGCCAAAAGGACCCGATAGGACTCCTTCTTCAGCTTGACGGCATCCCTCACCGCTGGTGTCCACCAAGGGGTTTTAGGATTGCCGCCCCGACAGGCACCAACTACCTTGCGGCCACAGCTCCGATCTGCCGCCTCGACAATAGAGGTGCGGAACATGGTCCACTCGGACTCAATGTCCAGCACCTCCCTCGTGACCTGTTCAAAGTTCTTCCGGAGGTGGGAATTGAAACTTTGTCTGACAGGAGACTCTGCCAGACGTTCCCAGCAGACCCTCACAATGCGTTTGGGCCTCCCAGGTCTGTCCGGCATCCTCCCCCACCATCGCAGCCAACTCACCACCAGGTGGTGATCGGTAGAAAGCTCCGCCCCTCTCTTCACCCGAGTGTCCATAACATGAGGCCGCAAATCCGATGACACAACTACAAAGTCGATCATGGAACTGCGGCCTAGGGTGTCCTGGTGCCAAGTGCACATATGGACACCCTTATGTTTGAACATGGTGTTTGTTATGGACAAACTGTGACGAGCACAAAAGTCCAATAACAAAACACCACTCGGGTTCAGATCCGGGAGGCCATTCTTCCCAATCCCGCCTCTCCAGGTTTCACTGTCGTTGCCAACGTGAGCGTTGAAGTCTCCCAGTAGGACAAGGGAATCACCCGGGGGAGCACTTTCCAGTACTCCCTCGAGCGTTCCCAAAAAGGGTGGGTACTCTGAACTGCTGTTTGGTGCATAAGCACAAACAACAGTCAGGACCCGTCCCCCCACCCGAAGGCGGAGGGAGGCTACCCTTTCGTCCACCGGGTTGAACTCCAACGTACAGGCTTTGAGCCGGGGGGAAACAAGAATTGCCACCCCAGCCCGTCGCCTCTCACTGCCGGCAACGCCAGAGTGGAAGAGGGTCCAATCCCTCTCGAGAGAAGTGGTTCCAGAGCCCTTGCTGTGCGTCGAAGTGAGTCCGACTATATCCAGCCGGAATTTCTCGACTTCGCGCACTAGCTCAGGCTCTTTCCCCCCCAGTGACGTGACGTTCCACGTCCCAAGAGCTAGCTTCTGTAGCCGAGGATCGGACCGCCAAGTGCCCTGCCTTCGGCTGTCGCCCAGCTCACAATGCACCCGACCTCTATGGCCCTTGCTATGGGTGGTGAGCCCATTGGAGGGGTGACCCACGTTGCCTCTTCGGGCTGTGCCCGGCCGGGCCCCATGGGAACAGGCCCGGCCACCAGGCGCTCGCCATCGTGCCCCACCTCCGGGCCTGGCTCCAGAGGGGGGCCCCGGTGACCCGCGTCCGGGCGAGGGAAATCTGGGTCCATGATGTTTCTTCTTCATAAAGGTCTTCGAGCTGCTCTTTGTCTGATCCCTCACCTAGAACCTGTTTGCCTTGGGAGACCCTACCAGGGGGCTTTATGCCCCCGGACAACATAGCTCCTAGGATCATTGGGACACGCAAACTCCTCTACCACGATAAGGTTGCAGCTCAGAGAGGAGCTGGTGAGAGACATGATGTATAATCTAGAATGAGTTTTTACCAATTTAGATTACAGACGAAGCAGAAGCAGCCACAGGACACCACCGCTAAAATGGGTTGTCTGCATTAAAGGCCTACTGAAATGAGATTTTCTTATTTAAACAGGGATAGAAGGTCCATTCTATGTGTCATTTCGCGATATTGCCATATTTTTGCTGAAAGGATTTAGTAGAGAACATCGGCGATAAAGTTCGCAACTTTTGGTCGCTAATAAAAAAAGCCTTGCCTGTACCGGAAGTCGCAGACGATGTGCGCGTGACGTCACTGGTTGTAGAGCTCCTCACATCCTCACATTGTTTACAATTATGGCCACCAGCAGCGAGAGCGGTTCGGACCGAGAAAGCGACAATTTCCCGATTAATTTGAGCGAGGATGAAAGATTTGTGGATGAGGAAATTGAGAGTGAAGGACTTGAAAGGAAAAAAAAAAGACTACAGCGGGAGCGATTCAGATGTTATTGGACAAATTTACTAGGATAATTCTGGAAAATCCCTTATCCGTTTATTGTGTTACTAGTGTTTTAGTGAGATTATATGGTCGTACCTGTACAACCTGAAGGTCGGCCCCGCACCTTTCTTCAGCAACCAGTCGACAGGTGCTGGCGATGCCCATCTCTGCCCTTCGCAAAGGAACCTTCTTCCAAACACGATCTTTGGAAATGATCGCTTCATAATACACTGTACTTTGTGTGTGTGGTCCAATCCAACCGTGTTCGCTTGACCGCTCTGTTCCATAGTAAAGCTTCACCGTCATCTTTCGGAAATGTAAACAATGAAACACTGGCTCTGTTTGTGTTGCTAAAGGCGGCCGCAATCCACCGCTTCCCACCAACAGCTTTCTTCTTTGACGTCTCCATTATTCATTGAACAAATTGCAAAAGATTCAGCAACACAGATGTCCAGAATACTGTGTAATTATGTGATGGAAACAGACGACTTATAGGTGTGAACAGTGCTGGAACAAAATGTCCTCTACAATGCGTGACATCACACGCACGCATCAGGATACTTCCACGCGAAATTTAATATTGCAATTTAGTAAACTAAAAAGGCCGTATTGGCATGTGTTGCAATGTTAATATTTCATCATTGATATATAAACTATCAGACTGCGTGGTGGGTAGTAGTGGGTTTCAGTAGGCCTTTAACACTCATAACAACAATATTGCCAATACTTGGTTAATATTCAGGTCACAGGATGAAAATGGTGTAATGTTGGCCGTTTTTGGATGGTTTTTTTTTGGCCAGAATAGAGGAGCCTCCGTTGACTCCTTTGTTAGCTCATTTTTGCAAACGTTTATGTACGATTCAGAATGCATAAAAAAAGCAAAACATATGTGTTATTTTCTTACATAGAGAACGTGAATGATAAACGGCACATCTCGTTTCCATGTTAGTGTTTTTCCAATTTGACTGGTCTGCTGTCTAAGGATGAAAAGACGGAAGGAAGGACTTTTGTCCGGAATTGCTGTTGGTCTTGAACCCCAAGATGCAGCGATGGCAGGCGTAATGCAGGTAGGAAGAATGATTTATTTGCAATAAATCAGCCAAAACACATAAAGGTGGATACGGCACAGGAAGCTAGGGTAACGCTTAGCAAAAAGGCTAGCCAAAACAAGAAGGAGAAACAAGAAGTGCGTGTCGCAAACAAAAGTGCCAGACAGAGTGTGGTGAGAGGTAGGAATCAATAGCGCTCTAATTAGTGACCGGGAGCAGGTCAGTGTCTCGATCACTAACCCCAACATAATCAGCACCCATGGCAACCAGGAACACAAACACAGGGGTGCTGAAGCAGAACTAAGGGAATCCTAATCTTAAACAAAACATTGGCTCATCACAACTTTATTTTCATTGCACAAGTACAACGAAATGTAATTTTCAGCACAAAACCGTTCAAGAGCAGACATACTGTACATCGTACATGGGGACAGAACAGGAACGCTGATGGGCCGTCACTTACAGCGCTCTGTAAAAGGTGAGAAAAAGAATAGTTCTTGTTGTGATGTCATCAGATCCTGAATCTACAGAAATTGCCGAAGTTTTCAAAATGGCATTTTGACTTGGAGAAGGCATTCGACCGTGTCCCTCGGGAAGTCCTGTGGCGAGTGCTCAGAGAGTATGGGGTACCGGACTGTATTATTGTGGCGGTCCGCTCCCTGTATGATCAGTGTCAGAGCTTGGTCCGCATTGCCGGCAGTATGTCGGACACGTTTCCAGTGAGGGTTGGACTCCGCCAAGGCTGTCCTTGGTCACCGATTCTGTTCCTAACTTTTATGGACAGAATTTCTAGACGCAGTCAAGGCGTTGAGGGGTTCCGGTTTGGTGGCCGCAGGATTAGGTCTCTGCTTTTTGCAGATGATGTGGTCCTGATGGCTTCATCTGGCCGGGATCTTCAGCTCTCACTGGATCGGTTCGCAGCCGAGTGTGAAGCCACCGGAATGAGAATCAGCACCTCCAAGTCCGAGTCCATGGTTCTCGCCTGGAAAAGGGTGGAGTGCCATCTCCGGGTTGGGGAGGAGACCCTGCCCCAAGTGGAGGAGTTCAAGTACCTAGGAGTCTTGTTCACCAGAGGGGGAAGAGTGAATCGTGAGATCGACAGGCGGATCGGTGCGGCGTCTTCAGTAATGCGGACGTTGTATCGATCCGTTGTGGTGAAGAAGGAGCTGAGCCGGAAGGCAAAGCTTTCAATTTACCGTTCGATCTACTTTCTCATCTTCACCTATGGTCATGAGCTTTGGGTCATGACCGAAAGGATAAGATCATGGGTATAAGCGGACGAAATGAGTTTCCTCCACCGGGTGGCGGGGCTCTCCCTTAGAGATAGGGTGAGAAGCTCTGTCATCCGGGAGGAACTCAAAGTAAAGCCGCTGCTCCTCCACATCGAGAGGAGCCAGATGAGGTGGCACCTGAACGCCTCCCTAGGGAGGTTTTTAGGGCACGTCCAAACGGTAGGAGGCCACGGGGAAGACCCAAGACACGTTGGGAATATTATGTCTCCCGGCTGGCCTGGGAACGCCTCGAGATCCCCCGGGAAGAGCTAGACGAAGTGGCTGGGGAGAGGGAAGTCTGGGCTTCCCTGCTTAGGCTGCTGCCCCCGCGACCCGACCTCGGATAATCGGAGGATGATGGATGGATGGATGGATGGATTTTGAAATTGCGGCGTTTTGTGGATGTTTCAACAAAGTTTTCACATTCCTTGTGAATTAGAAATATACTTGGATAAGATTTAACGGATAAAATGAAAAACAATACATCATTTAAACACCATTTATTTTTCCATTATATTGGTACTTCAAAAGATCCCATAAACTTTTAAAAATGTTTTCACATCAATTTCTATTCACAATGTGTCATTGTGTGTGATGACCCATTAAACAGAATTTGTTTTAATATGTAACTAACACAATTGAAGCTGGGCGAAGGTTCATCTATTTTTTAGGAATTTTTCCGCGCAGTGCCAATGAGCGGGTCTATTCAGGTCTGTTTTCATGCAAAAGGCGCACCGTATTATACGGCGCACTAAAGGGGTAATATTATGATTTTTTTCTAAATTTTAAAGATTTTATTGTGGTCTACATCAGTGGTCCCCAACCACCGGGCCGTGGCCCGATTGGTACCGGGCCGCAGACAAATTTTTTATTCATCTTTATAAAAAATAATATATATATATATATATATATATATATATATATATATATATATATATATATATATATTATTTTTTATTAAATCAACATAAAAAACACA
The DNA here is from genome assembly GCF_033978795.1 of Nerophis ophidion. Classification (NCBI taxonomy): domain Eukaryota; kingdom Metazoa; phylum Chordata; class Actinopteri; order Syngnathiformes; family Syngnathidae; genus Nerophis; species Nerophis ophidion. The sequence goes on from NC_084611.1 coordinate 21,040,577, forward strand.
ATATACACTTACAATTAGTGCACCAACCACAAAAACCTCCCTTTTTCATGACAAAAACGTCCCTTTTTCATGACAAAGGAAAAAAATAAAAAATAAATAAAAAGGATTCCCCCCCAACCCTCACCCGGGCCGCGGGACAAATTATAAAGCGTTGACCGGTCCGCAGATACAAAAAGGTTGGGGACCACTGGTCTACATAACATGTAACGGTGGTTCAAAATTCTGCATAGATTACGTTTTACACACCATCTTCAAGTCGTTTTCTGACTTTTGCTTCAGGATGTGCCGTTTCATGGTCGTTCTTATTTACATGACTCCTCTTTGACGGCGTCCTGTCCCCGTCATCTTTGTTGTATCGGTGTAGCATGCAAGGACGTGAGTCGGGGAAGTGTCAAAAGATGGTATTAACTGTTTTAATGGCATTTAGACTTTACTAATGTCACACCGTGGTGAGGGAAGTCCTGTTTTGGGGTTGTCTGGCAAACTTCCTGTCTTATTTTGAAAATTCTAATCCTCCTCTCGTTTAAGGCCACTTGCCCTTCCTCCTGTGTCACTGGTCTGATGTCTCTCCTGATTGCCTGATCGTTCCCACCTGTGTCACCCTCCCTCATGTGTATAAAGTCCTCGTCTTCCCCTGTCTTGATGCCAGAGTATATCGTCTCGTACCCCAAGCCGTCTTCCACAGGCTTTGTTAAGTATTGCCCCGCCTTATTCCTTTCCCTCTGAGAAATAGTGATTTTATTTTGCCAAAGTTTTTGGGTCAGTTTTTTGTGCGAATTTCATAGTGCTTTGCCTTCCTTTTTTCCTTCCCTTGGAGCGCTCTTAGCTTTTATAGCGTACTTTCTGTTTATAGCTTCTTTTTGTGTAGTTTATCATAGATCAGGAGTCACCAACCTTTTTAAAACCAAGAGCTACTTCTTGGGTACTGATTAATGTTAAGGGATACCAGTTTGATACACACTTAAATAAATTACCATGAATAGTCAATTAGCTCAATTTACCTTTAATAAATAAATCTATATATATAAAAAAAATGGGTATTTCTGTCCGTCATTCCATCGTACGTTTTTTTTTCCTTTTATGGAAGTTTTTTTGTAGAGAATAAATGATGAAAAAACACTTAATTGAACAGTTTAAAAGAGGAGAAAACACGAAAAAAAAAGAAAATTAAATTTTGAAAAAGTTTATCTTCAATTTCGACTGTTTAAAATTCAAAATTCAACCAAAAAAAATGAAGAGAAAAGCTAGCTAATTCGAATCCTTTTGAAAAAATTAAAAAAAATAATTTATGGAACATAATTAGTAATTTTTCCTGATTAAGATTCATTTTAGAATTTTGATGACATGTTTTAAATAGGTTCAAATCCAATCTGCACTTTGTTAGAATATATAACAAATTGGACTAAGCTATATTTCTTCTAGATTTTCCAGAACAAAAATTTTAAAAGAAATTCAAAAGACTTAAAATAAGATTTAAATTTGATTCTACAGATTTTCTAGATTTGTCAGAATAATTTTTTGGAATTTTAATCATAATCACTTTGAAGAAATATTTCACAGATATTCTTCGTCGAAAAAACAGAAGCTAAAATGAATAATTAAATTAAAATGTATTTATTATTCTTTACAATTAAAAAAAAATTAACATTGATTTGAAGTGTCAGGAAAGAAGAGGAAGGAATTTAAAAGGTAAAAAGGTATATGTGTTTAAAAATCCTAAAATCATTTTTAAGGTTGTATTTTTTCTCTAAAATTGTCTTTCTGAAATTTATAAGAAGCAAAGTAAAAAAATTAATTAATTTATTTAAACAAGTGAAGACCAAGTCTTTCAAATATTTTCTTGGATTTTCAAATTCTATTTGAGTTTTGTCTCTCTTAGAATTAAAAATGTCGAGCAAAGTGAGACCAGCTTGCTAGTAAATAAATAAAATTTAAAAAAATAGAGGCAGCTCACTGGTAAGTGCTGCTATTTGAGCTATTTTTTAGAACAGGCCAGCAGGCGACTCATCTGGTCCTTACGGGCTACCTAGTGACCCCTGTCATAGATTGTTGTTTTTTGTTAATAGATCAGTTTAGAAATTTGCTAGTACCTTTTTCCTCCCTTTGGAGTGATTTTCCGTTTGTTTTATGCCCCATGCTATGTATCTTTTGTTACGCTACTGTCATGTGTAGAGTTTGTAGTCATTTTGTTAAATCACTCTATCTAAAGAGAGTTATAAGAAAACTGCTGAAATAAAGCCTGTGTCACTCGTCCCCCTTCTGCACCTGAATCCTCATTCTCGCCAAATCTTAACAACTTAAATCAATAACTGTAGTTTGTGCTTATGCACCAAACAGCAGTTCAGAGTACCCACCCTTTTTGGATACACTCCAGGGAGTACTGGAGAGTGCTCCCCCGGGTGATTCCCTTGTCCTACTGGGGGACTTCAACGCTCATGTTGGCAACGACAGTGAAACCTGGAGAGGCGTGATTGGGAAGAATGGTCGCCCGGATCTAAACCCGCGTGGTGTTTTGTTATTGGACTTTTGTGCTCGTCACAGATTGTCCATAACAAACCCCATGTTCAAACATAAGGGTGTCCATATGTGCACTTGGCACCAGGACACCCTAGACCGCAGTTCCATGATCGACTTTGTAGTTGTGTCATCGGATTTGCGGCCTTATGTTTTGGACACTCGGGTGAAGAGAGGGTTGGAGCTTTCCACCGATCACCACCTGGTGGTGAGTTGGCTGCGATGGTGGGGGAGGATGCTGGACGGACCTGGCAGGCCGAAGCGCATTGTGAGGGTCTGCTGGGAACGTCTGGCAGAGTCTCCTGTCAGAGAGAGTTACAATTCTCACCATCGGAAGAACTTTGAACATGTCATGAGGGAGGTGCTGGACATTGAGTCCAAGTGGACCATGTTCCGCACCTCTGGTCAGGATGCCACCCGAACGCCTCCCTAGGGAGGTGTTTAGGGCACGTCCAACCGGTAGGAGGCCACGGGGAAGACCCAGGACACGTTGGGAAGATTATGTCTCCCGGCTGGCCTGGGAACGTCTTGGGATCGCCCGGGAAGAGCTGGACAAAGTGGCTGGGGAGAGGGAAGTCTGGGTTTCCTTGCTTAGGCTGCTGACCCCGCGACCCGACCTCGAATAAGCTGAATAAGATGGATGGATGGATGGAACTATGGTCAACCTGCAAATCAATGCAGTTACATGCCGCTAGAGAAAGCTCCAACAAAATCTCGTTGACATGTATGACTTAAGTGTAATTATGACAATGACAACAAAATAATTGAGTGATTTATTGATAGAGACTGAAATTGCGTTTCTCCCATACTCCAATGTGCAATATTCAAACACGATTATGCAGATCCCAAATACACCAAAGTTTTTTTTTCATAATATTGCAAAATAAAACGGCAGATAATGTCTGCTAACAGGTGCCATTTACACACCATAATAATGATGAAGCAAAAAATACGGTAGCCGTAATGCCCCGACAATTCATCAAGTGGTGCGGCTTCATAGTTTACCTAAGTCGTACTAAAACATTTTGACAGATTTTTGAGCGGCAAGTGGAATTTTCTATATTCTCAATGGAACATTTAAAGTTTTGGTGTTTGCTGCCGTCATCTTGCAGTCCACACGTGTCTCTTATGTGTGACTGCCATCTACTGGTCAAAATTATCATTACAGCATGGACCAGATAAAATAGCTTCCAGGTCGGTAAGTACAATCAGAAATATTCCGTACATAGGCGATTTTTGAAAAAATTAAAGGATTTTAAGTGCGTATTATAGTCCGAAAACTACGGTACTTTATTTTCCCTTTGCACAATGTACAGGTAAATGTCTTATCTGCATAATGTGCTTGCATTTGCAGCAATTGTGCAGTGCTCAGGGACCAAATCCCAATCTTGTATTGGATCCTCGACTAATGGACTCTTACTCATTCATTTAACATGTCCCATCTATCTTATTCCCTGTTAGTACCTATGTTAGTTTTGTAAGATGTTACTGTAATATTTTGTTTGTTTCTCTTTTGTGTTGCCAGGATTTTTTGAGCTGCTGTAACACAGTTAAACTACAAACCCCGTTTCCTTATGAGATGGGAAATTGTGTTAGATGTAAATATAAACGGAATACAATGATATGCAAATCCTTTTCAACCCATATTTAGTTGAGTGCACTACAAAGACAAGATATTTGATGTTCAAACTCATAAACGTTGTTTGTTTTTTTGCAAATAATAATTAACTTATAATTTCATTGCTGCAACATGTGCCAAAGTAGTTGGGAAAGGGCATGTTCACCACTGTGTTACATCATATTTTCTTTTAACAACACTCGATAAATGTTTGGGAACTGAGAAAACTATTTGTTGAAGCTTTGAAAGTGGACTTCTTTACCATTCTTGCTTAATGTACAGCTTAAGTTGTTCAACAGTCTGGGGTCTTGTTGTTGTAGCATTTTCATAATGTGCCACACATTTTCCATGGGAGACAGGTCTGGACTGCAGGCGGGCCAGGAAAGTACCCGCACTCTTTTACTACGAAGCCAGGCTGTTGTAACACGTGGCTTGGCATTGTTTTGCCGAAATTAGCAGAGGCGTCCATGATAACGTTGCTTGGATGACCATTCAGCATTAATGGTGCCTTCACAGATGTGTAAGTTACCCATGCCTTGGGCACTAATACACCCCCATACCATCACAGTTGTTGGCTTTTGAACTTTGCGCCTATAACAATCCAGATGGTTATTTTCCTCTTTGTTCCACAGTTTCCAAATATAATTTGAAATGTGGACTCATCAGACCTCAGAACACTTTTTCACTTTGCATCAGTCCATCTTAGATGAGCTTGGGCCCAGCGAAACCGGCGGCGTTCCTTTGTGTTGTTGATAAATGGCTTTTGCTTTGCAGATAAGAGTTTTAACTTGCACTTACAGATGTAGCGACCAACTGTAGTTACTGACAGTGGTTTTATGAAGTGTTACTGAGCCCATCTGGTGATATCCTTTACACACTGATGTCGGTCTTTGATGCAGTACCGCCTGAGGGATCAAAAGTCCGTAATATCATCGCTTACAAGCAGTGATTTCTCCATATTCTCTGAACCTTTTGATGATTTTATGGACCGTAGATGGTAAAATCCCTAAATTCCTTGCAATAGCTCATTGAGAAACGTTGTTCTAAAACTGTTTGACAATTTGCTTACAAATTGGTGACCCTCACCCCATCCTTGTTTGTGAATTACTTATAATTTCATGGAAGCTGCTTTAATACCCAATCATACCCTTGGGATGTTCCAAATAAGTGTTTGATGAGCATTCCCCAACTTTATCAGTACTTATTGCCACCTTTGCCAACTTTTTTGTCACGTGTTGCTGGCATCAAATTCTAAAGTTAATGATTATTTGCAAAAAAAAAAAAATATCAGTTTGAACATCACATATGTTGTCTTTGTAGCTTATTCAATTGAATATGGGTTGAAATTGATTTGCAAATCATTGTATTCCGTTTATATTTACATCTAACACAATTTCCCAACTCATATGGAAACGGGGTTGTAGACTGACGTGCACATTCCCTCCTGAAGCCACTTCATGATATCTTAACTCATTCTGATGCAACATCATCTAAATCAGGGGTGTCAAACTCAAATACAGAGTGGGCCAAAATTTAAAACTGAACAAAGCGGCGGGCCAAGGTTGAACAAATTAACCTTTTAATAGGGACTCAAACAAGTTTTGCAATGTATATTGAACAAGCAAGGCTTAAAAAGGGCAGCACGGTGGAAAACGGGGGTTGGCCTGTTCTGTCTCCCTGTAATGTTTGTCTGATCTTGAATGGGATTGTGCTGAAAATGTTAATTTTCCTGAAGGAACTCTCCTGACGGAATGAATAAAGTACTATCTATCTATCTATCTATCTATCTATCTATCTATCTGGTGCATCTGCCTCACAATACGAAGGTCCTGAGTAATCCTGGGTTCAATCCAGGGCTCGGGATCTTTCTGTGTGGAGTTTGCATGTTCTCCCCGGGACTGCGTGGGTTCCCTCCGGGTATTTGGGCTTCCTCCCATGGAACAGGCAGAGCTTATATAACGTAATAGTGCAAAATCAACTTTCAAAAAACATCAGTGGTATATTAAATAAAATTTAATTTAAAAAATGAATGCTTCTTTTCTATTTGCAGCCTTCTGAGGTAAATATCAACATTAACTTTTTCTACAGGCTAATAAATAAAATAATAAAATAAAAATGAGGTGGGCGTGGTTTGGTAGTAACGGGGGTGTATATTGTAGCGTTCCAGAAGAGTTAGTGCTGCAAGGGCTTCTGGGTATTTGTTCTGTTGTGTTACGGTGCAGGTGTTCTCCCGAAATGTGTTTTGTCATTCTTGTTTGGTGTGGGTTCACAGTGTGGCGCATATTTGTAACAATGGTAAAGTTTTTTATACAGCCACCATCAGTGTGACCTGTATGGCTGTTGACCAAGTATGTGTGTGTGAACGCCGTATATATTATGTGACTTGGCAAGCACGCTGTTTATAAGGAGGAAAAGAGGACGTGACGACATGTTGTAGAGGACGCTAAAGGCTGTGCCTTTAAGGCACGCTCCCGATATTGTTGTTCGGGTGAAAATTGGGAGAATGGTTGCCCAGGCAGACTTTCGGGAAGGGCACTAAACTTTGTGAGTCTCCTGGGAAAATCGGGAGGGTTGGCAAGTATGAGTATTAGCAGTGAATGTGGTGTTACCGGCGGGCCAGCTCTAATGTTAATTTGATATTGCCTCAAGGGCCAAATGAAATTAAACGGCGGGCCAGAGTTTGACACCCATGATCTAAATCATGCCCGGTCAAAAATATTTTACAGCTAAGCTTGAGTCAACACTTTTAAGATCATCCTGACATATGTAAGGAGAAAGGGAGTATAATATGTGCATTTACAGGGTTTTTTGGGGGGGTAAATTCCTGTTTTTTATTCTATTAGTATATTGCATGTGTATGTATGTGTTTGTATATTTTCACACAATGCTACACTCACTATTTACTGTATATGTCTCTGTGACAGGTTTGAGACCAGTGGAATGGGGGAGACTAGGACAAAAGAGGTATTGCTGGATGAGGATGATGATCTATGGTTGACACTGAGACACAAACACATTGCTGAAGTTTCAACGTGAGTTTCACGTGTGTCTGTGTTATTCTAGTTGTAGTACAAAACAAAAACAATAGCAGCTACTCCTTTAAATTTAGTACCGGAATAATTTGCAGACTATGTAAATCAGTGATTTCCAACCACGGTGCTGCAGCACTGTAGTGTGCCGTGAGAGACTTACACGTGTGCTGCACAAAATGATCCAATTTCACTTACCGTATTGTTCGGAGTATAAGTCGCTCCGGAGTATAAGTCGCACATGCCGAAAATGCATAATAAAGAAGGGAAAAAACATATATAAGTCGCACTGGAGTATAAGGCGCATTATATCAATCAATCAATCAATCAATATTTACTTATATAGCCCTAAATCACTAGTGTCTCAAAGGGCTGCACAAACCACTACGACATCCTCGGTAGGCCCACATAAGGGCAAGGAAAACTCACACCCAGTGGGACATCGGTGACAATAATGACCCAGTGGGACGTCGGTGACAATGATGACTATGAGAACATGATACTGTGAAAGATCAATCCATAATGGATCCAACACAGTCGCGAGAGTCCAGTCCAGAGCGGATCCAACACAGCAGCGAGAGTCCCGTTCACAGCGGAGCCAGCAGGAAACCATTCCAAGAGGAGGCTGATCAGCAGCGCAGAGATGTCCCCAGCCGATACACAGGCGAGCAGTACATGGCCACCGGATCGGACCGGACTCCCTCCACCAAGGAGAGTGGGACATAGAAGAAAAAGAAAAGAAACGGCAGATCAACTGGTCTAAAAAGGGAGTCTATTTAAAGGCTAGAGCATACAAATGAGTTTTAAGGTGAGACTTAAATGCTTCTACTGAGGTAGCATCTCGAACTGTTACCGGGAGGGCATTCCAGAGTACTGGAGCCCGAAATGAAAAAGCTCTACAGCCCGCAGACTTTTTTTGGGCTTTGGGGATCACTAATAAGCCGGAGTCCTTTGAACGCAGATTTCTTGCCGGGACATATGGTACAATACAATCGGCAAGATAGGATGGAGCTAGACCGTGTAGTATTTTATACGTAAGTAGTAAAACTTTAAAGTCACATCTTAAGTGCACAGGAAGCCAGTGCAGGTGAGCCAGTACAGGCGTAATGTGATCAAACTTTCTTGTTCTTGTCAAAAGTCTAGCAGCCGCATTTTGTACCAACTGTAATCTTTTAATGCTAGACATGGGGAGACCCGAAAATAATACGTTACAGTAATCGAGGCGAGACGTAACAAACGCATGGATAATGATCTCGGCGTCTTTAGTGGACAGAATGGAGCGAATTTTAGCGATATTGCGGAGATGAAAGAAGGCCGTTTTAGTAACGCTTTTAATGTGTGCCTCAAAGGAGAGAGTTGGGTCGAAGATAATACCCAGATTCTTTACCGGGTCGCCTTGTTTAATTGTTTGGTTGTCAAATGTTAGAGTTGTATTATTAAATAGAGTTCGGTGTCTAGCAGGACCGATAATCAGCATTTCCGTTTTTTTGGCGTTGAGTTGCAAAAAGTTAGCGGACATCCATTGTTTAATTTCATTAAGACACGCCTCCAGCTGACTACAATCCGGCGTGTTGGTCAGCTTTAGGGGCATGTAGAGTTGGGTGTCATCAGCATAACAGTGAAAGCTAACACCGTATTTGCGTATGATGTCACCTAGCGGCAGCATGTAGATGCTGAAGAGTGCAGGGCCAAGGACCGAACCCTGGGGAACTCCACACGTTACCTTAACGTAGTCCGAGGTCACATTGTTATGGGAGACACACTGCATCCTGTCAGTAAGATAAGAGTTAAACCAAGACAGGGCTAAATCTGACATACCAATTCGTGTTTTGATACGTTCTAATAAAATATTATGATCGACAGTATCGAAAGCAGCGCTAAGATCGAGGAGCAGCAACATAGATGACGCATCAGAATCCATCGTTAGCAATAGATCATTAGCCATTTTTGCGAGGGCTGTCTCCGTGGAGTGATTTGCCCTGAAACCGGATTGAAAGGTTTCACATAGATTGTTAGACGCTAAGTGTTCATTTAACTGCTCCGCAACAATTTTTTCGAGGATTTTTGAAATAAAGGGAAGGTGAGACACCGGTCGGTAGTTTACCATGAGGTCAGGATCGAGGTTAGGTCTTTTAAGAAGAGGATGAATAACCGCTTTTTTGAATGCTAGGGGAACAGTGCCCGAGGAAAGTGATAAGTTTATAATATTTAGCACTGATGGACCTAATAATACAAAGAGCTCCTTGATCAGTTTCCCAGGAAGAGGGTCAAGTAAACATGTTGTTTGTTTTATTCCATTTACACGTTGTAACAATTCCTCAAATGTTATTTCCTCAAAACGAGAGAAACTATTTTGGAGGGCAGTATCCGCCGTATATACCATCGTGTCAGTGTTAATAGAACCCCGTTGTAGCTGGGACGCATTGTCTTTAATCTCCTTTCTAATGACTTCAATTTTCTTACTAAAGAATTGCATAAAGTCATCAGCTGAGTGGGTGGAGCTACTGGAAGGAGTCCCTTGTTGGGTTAGCGATGCTACCGTACTAAACAAAAATTTAGGATCGTTTTTATTACGGTGGATGAGATTTGAGTAATAATTAGCTTTAGCTAAGGTAAGCATGCGTTTATAAGTTATTAAACCATCACTAAATTGGCCCTAGTGTGTGAATGTGAGTGTGAATGTTGTCTGTCTATCTGTGTTGGCCCTGCGATGAGGTGGCGACTTGTCCAGGGTGTACCCCGCCTTCCGCCCGATTGTAGCTGAGATAGGCGCCAGCGCCCCCCGCGACCCCAAAAAGGGAATAAGCGGTAGAAAATGGATGGATAAATGCTTGATGGTGCACCTCAAGTTTAGTCGTGCGCCATTTGCGTTCCAGCTTCCTACATAATAATTTCTGAGCTCTAGTTTCTTCTGTAAACCACGGGGTGCGCTTTTTTGGAGCCTTTTTTAACTTTAGCGGTGCTATGTTATCAATGGTTTCGCGCAGGGCGTCGTTAAAGTTGTTAGTGAGGTTATCAATAGAGCCCACATACTTTGGGAATGGTGCCATTACCGAGGGCAGTAGGTCAGCAAGAGTTGTCGTTGTGGCCGTATTAATGTTGCGGCTGCTATAGCAGTTATTATTATTATTAGTTTGACGAACATGCGTCTGAACCTCGAATTTTATAAGGTAATGATCGGACAATACTTTAGTATACGGGAGTATCGTAACTTTGGAAGCGGTGATACCCCTGACAAGCACTAGGTCTATCGTATTACCGTTGCGATGCGTGGGTTCATATATTATTTGTGTGAGACCACAGCTATCAATTACAGTCTGGAGCGCTACGCACGGTGGGTCCGATGGGGTATTCATATGGATATTAAAGTCCCCCATTATGATTATATTATCGGCGTGTGTCACTAGATCAGCAACGAACTCTGAGAATTCATTGATAAAGTCCGAATAGGGCCCTGGGGGGCGGTAGATAACAGCCAGGTGTAGAGGCAGCGGTGTGACAGACCTCATAGTAAGCACCTCAAACGATTTATATTTATTATTCATGTTAGGACTAAGGTTAAAGTTTTCGTTGTATATTAGTGCGACCCCCCCACCCCTTTTAAGCGGACGGGCAATATGCGCATGTGTAAAGTTAGGAGGACATGCCTCATTTAGCGCAAAAAAGTCGTTTGGTTTAAGCCAGGTTTCGCTGAGACCGATGACGTTAAGATTGTTGTCTCTGATAATATCATTAACTAATAACGTTTTGGGAGACAATGATCTTATGTTTAAAAAACCTATATTATAGGTTGTGGGCTGTTTTATGGAGTTTTTGATCAAATTAACCGTAGTAGCAATATTAATAATGTTGTGTTTATTATGCCCAGTGCATTTAGTATAGTTACGACCATATCTACGAATTGATACGACAGGAATTTTCCGATTGTTTGATTGTTGCTTTGATAAACTGCACGCATCATGGTTAGCCACCTCAGTAACGGGGATTTTCCGATTGTCTGTTTGTTGCTTTGATAAACTGCACGCATCATGGTTAGCCACCTCAGTAGAACACATGTCCAACTCTGAAACACTCAAAGCAGAAAAAACGTGTTCTAATTTAACAGACTCCTTACCCAGACCAGTAGTCTCGCATCTTTCATCTAAATCCGTCTTCAGGATGGAGGGAAGTGGTATACTGTGGATGTAGCCGCCGATGTATTCCCATGCTAGTTAGCAAGTCTAGCACGCAAGCGTCTATCAGTCCAAAACGGCCCGATATGTCCACATCCAGAAGTGTCTGGCGGTCGTACGTGATCACGGAGTGACCACGATGCGAGCCAGCCATAAAGTTTGTGGAATTGTCCGGTATTTCTGCCAAATGTTCCATCTTTAGCAGCAGCTCCGCAATGTTGCAGCCCGTACGGGCGCCGCCATCTTGGAAATTTAAATGTTTACCAAACAATCTGTCACTCCTAATTGCCAAATCCGATGAAATCTTATACGTCTTGTCTCTTACGTGAATGAGCTAAATTATATTATTTGATATTTTACGGTAATGTGTTAATAATTTCGCACATAAGTCGCTCCTGACTATAAGTCGCACCTATGAAAAAAACTGCGACTCATAGTCCGAAAAATACGGTAATTGGTTTGAAAATTATTTGTTGACTTCAAATAGTGTGCCCTGTTCTATCTATTCCAACATGCTAAGTCAGGACATGCTTGTTTGACTGTGAGCTTTTTTTTTAATGCATAATATGTGCCTCAGCTCAATGAAGGTTGGAAAACACCGAGTTTGATTGCACAAAATATACTCTTTAAATATTTCAAGTAACTTTGTCACTTGATTTATGTTTTTTTGTGTTGTGTTTTGTGTTGTTTCCCCAGGGCTGTAACTCGTTCTCTAAAAGAATTTTCTGCCAGCAAAAAAATGAACACTGGAGAAAAGGTAGCTAACTACTACTGTAATGCATTTTATTTGTTTCAAAACATTTTACCTTGGTACATGTTTTGGATTGAATAATTTGATGTATAACTCTAATGTTTACATGGGAAAACAGTTCAATGTCCTTTTAAAAAATGTATGCAATGTCCCATACTGGGGAACTATAAAAAGTGGTCAGTATTAAAAAAAACAACTCAGAAAATAGTTGGCAAACTAAGCAATGTCTTAATTGCAAGACAAGCTGGAATCAAATGATTTAGGATAGCAGCCCAGATAGCAAAATATAACTGGACCGGATATGGGCCGGATGAACAAAAAAATCTGGTTGTGGATTCGTTTTACCCATATGGGCCCGTGTCTTTTTGCACCTTAGCATTGATCTAGAGCAGGGGTCACCAACGCGGTGCACGCGGGCAGCAGGTAGCCCGTAAGGACCAGATGAGTCGCCCGCTGGCCTGTTCTAAAAATAGCTCAAATAGCAGCACTTACCAGTGAGCCGCCTCTATTCTTTAAATTGCATTTATTTACTAGCAAGCTGGTCTTGCTTTGCTCGACATTTTTAATTCTAAGAGAGACAAAACTCAAATAGAATTTGAAAATCCAAGAAAATATTTGAAAGACTTGGTCTTCACTTGTTTAAATAAATTCATTTTTTTTTTACTTTGCTTCTTATAACTTTCAGAAAGACAATTTTAGAGAAAAAATACAACCTTAAAAATGATATTAGGATTTTTAAACACATACACCTTTTTACCTTTTAAATTCCCTCCTCTTCTTTTCTGACAATTTAAATCAATGTTAAAGTATATTTTTTTTAATTGTAAAGAATAATAAATACATTTTGATTTAATTCTTCATTTTAGCTTCTGTTTTTTCGACGAATATTATTTGTGAAATATTTCTTCAAACTTATTATGATTAAACTTCAAAAAAAATATTCTGGCAAATCTAGAAAATCCGTAGAATAAAATTTAAATCTTATTTCAAAGTCTTTTGAATTTCTTTTAAAATTTTTGTTCTGGAAAATCTAGAAGAAATAATGATTTGTCTTTGTTAGAAATATGGCTTGGTCCTATTTGTTATATATTCTAACAAAGTGCAGATTGGATTTTAACCTATTTAAAACATGTCATCAAATTCCTAAAATTAATCTTAATCAGGAAAAATTATTAATGATGTTCCATAAATTATTTTTTTTTTTTTTTCAAAAATATTCGAATTAGCTAGTTTTTTTCTTATTTTTTTCAGTTGAATTTTGAATTTTAGGAGTCGAAATTGAAGATAAACTATGTTTAAAAATTTAATTTTAATTTTTTTCCTGTTTTCTCCACTTTCATACCGTTCAATTAAGTGTTTTTTTTCATCATTTATTCTCTACAAAAAACCTTCCGTAAAAGGAAAAAAAAATGTACGACGGACTGACAGACAGAAATACCCATTTTTTATTTATATACAGCATATAGATTTATGTATTAAAGGTAAATTGAGCAAATTGGCTATTTCTGGCAATTTATTAAAGTGTGTATCAAACTGGTAGCCCTTCGCATTAATCAGTACCCAAGAAGTAGCTCTAGGTTCCAAAAAGGTTGGTGACCCCTGGTCTATAAAGTGAGGAAGTAAACATGCAAAAACCGGTACTGCCGTCCATGATGTTGACTGGCTTCCCGTCCTCTGCAGTGACGTCACACACTGACTGGTAGACTTAGAATCATGACGCGGCTGGTCTGCGAAGGCCGCCCCTAAACAGGCCCTAAACAATCATTTGGACTGTCAATCTGAGAGCCCCAACCACAACTGGTCCACATTTGCTGAACGCCCGTGACTTCTATACGGATTTGAAAGCGGATCTGGCACAGTCTGAATTCGAAAGGTGTTGATGATCTTTTGCCAAATATTTTCTGATTTCAGTTTTTTAAATTTGAGTCACTTGGGATGGATTAAGGTTCTATTTGTAGCATACGTCATACTTTATTTTATATGAACTGGATATTGAGATTTCAGCTCATGCCCCCTCTATTCCAATATTTGATTGGTTCAAGCGATGTTAGGTAAAGTGTATTTAATTCACATAGTGCCAACTCCAAACCCAATTTCCCCGGTACGTCACAAAGTACTGTACACATGGGCCAGACCTATAAACACACTCCGGCTGAACCCCCACAGGAGCAACCGTTTGACGACGGAGGCTCGGAAGAACTCCTTCTGAAAAAAAAAAACTTTAAACAGAACTCAGACTCAATGTGGGGTGGTTTTTTGCCTCGACTTGGTGGGTCCAGATCAGTGGTTCTTAACCTTGTAGGAGGTACCGAACCCCACCGGTTTCACATGCGCATTAGCCGAACCCTTCTTTGGTGAAAAATAAAACGTTTTTTCTTCTCAAATTCAAGACAAAGTCATATGTTTTTTTTACTGTTGCACAAAATGAACCGAGCATGAACATCATCTTGTTCAAAGAACAAAACCAACACAGTGCATGAACGCACTACAAATTACACACCTGCGAATCAGATGGAAAATTAGAGGGAACATTGTTTGGGGGTATTCACAATACGGCAATAGGGAGAAGTTTTTATTTACACAATGAGTCAGAACTGTCTTGACCTTCACGGCTGAAGCTCCGCCGAACCCCTAGGGTTCGATTCGAACCCAGGTTAAGAACCACTGGTCCGGATAGAGTACAACGATAGAGGGAAAATAGCAAGAGAAGGATGCCTTATGGGGGGAATGAGAAAAGTATGCTGTATAACTACTAGCAGTAAACAGTACTAGACTGATGAATAATAAAGATAGTGGTCTGTTTTAAAATATAATTCTGACTATAATAACTTAAATTAATATTACTGTTTTTTTTTACTTTTTCAATCAATATACAACAAACGAAAGACACTTTGTATATCCTGTCAAACTTGGATTTGGATTAAGGTTGTTTCTTCGATGCAGAGAATGCTTGGAACGAGTCAGGCGTGGACTTGAGTACATGTTTAATTTATTTAATAAACAAACAAACTACAAAAAGGCAAAGCAAGGACGCGCTCGATGGTGGATAATAGACTAATCAAAACAAAACTAGCACAATGGCATGATTAAAGACAAGAAAACAAAACTTGCACTGTGGCATAAATACAAAGTTTACTTGGACCGAAACAAGGGGCATGGATAGCAAGGTGTTGGAGGACATGAAAGAGGTGCAGCTTGGGCAGGTGTGTGTGAACACTTGGCAACTACCGGTTTAATTAATACGAATGATAATTACAAGCAGATGTGAAAACTGAGGACAGGGGCGTGACATGACAGGTGAAAAACTAATGAGTTCTCATGGAGACGAAAACAAACCAAGAAGTGCCAAGACAGAACTAAATGTCCGAAAAACTTAACATGACCTGACCAAACATGGCAAAAACCAAAACATAATCTTACAGGCGTGACATATCCACAATTGTGTTCCTATTTGCATAAAAGGTCATGAGTACTATATACGGTGTGTTATTAATCCAATTAATTTATGACACACAGTTTACACAAAAATATATTGACACAAATTATTATTGATTTTTTTTTTTTTTTTTTTTTTGCTGGAATAGTGTGTAATGCATAAAGTTCATAAACGCTATTGGATGAGTTTGGTGTGGAAACAAACTACTTTGCGATGAACTAGAACCAATTTGGTGAACCACTATGCCCTCCTCCAGGACAAATATCAAAGAGCCACTTGAAGTGGAGTTAGAGCATTTTTTTTAAATTATTCATTCTCTCATCACTGTTTTTTCTAGACCACAATGAAGGAATTGTCGCAGATGCTGAAAAAAATGCCTCAGTATCAAAAAGAACTAAGCAAGGTAAGTAGAAATATACTATACTTTAGGTAAAAAATTATACATACATACTATCATTTTTCACACAGATATTCTCAAGTAGGGCTTCACGGTGGTAGAGGGGTTAGTGCGTCTGCCTCACATTACAAAGTCCCTGCAGTCCTGGGTTCAAATCCAGGCTCGGGAGCTTTCTGTGTGGAGTTTGCATGTTCTCCCCGTGAATGCGTGGGTTCCCTCCGGGTACTCCGGCTTCCTCCCACTTCCAAAGACATGCACCTGGGGATAGGTTGATTGGCAACACTAAATTGGCCGTAGTGTGTGAATGTGAGTGTGAATGATGTCTGTCTATCTGTGTTGGCCCTGCGATGAGGTGGCGACTTGTCCAGGGTGTACCCCGCCTTCCGCCCGATTGTAGCTGAGATAGGCGCCAGCGCCCCCCGCGACTCCAGAATGGGAATAAGCGGTAGAAAATGGATGGATGGATATTCTCAAGTAGTAAAAATATTGTGTACAGTATTGTTGTAAAGTTGTTGTCGTCCCCCGCCCACAAGCACTGGATATTTTGTGCATGCACCAATTAAATCTTGATACTCTGAATTTATTTAGGCTTTGGTATTGCTAGCTAATTTCAATAACGCTTGTCGTTACCAATGGTCTGTGTCAGCTGTTTTTGTAGTTTGATAAACAATTACAAAATCCTCTTAACTCTCTGAAAAGGCTGCCGTGTGGCAGAACTGCAAGGGTCACAGTCACATGACACCATCCACCGCATTAGAAATCTGTTGACCAGCGTTTTCAGTGTGGCATTACATTCCACTGAAGAAAATCGGCAGATTCTACAGGGGTGAATTTAAACTTCTTGTCCACTAGGAGTATCAATCAATCAATCAATCAATCAATCAATCAATGTTTATTTATATATCCCTAAATCACAAATGTCTCAAAGGACTGTACAAACCACTACGACTACGACATCCTCGGAAGAACCCACATAAGGGCAAGGAAAACTCACACCCAGTGGGACGCCAGTGACAATGATGACTATGAGAAAACCTTGGAGAGGACCTCTAGGGGACCGAAAGCAATGGATGTCGAGCGGGTCCAACATGATAGTGTGAAAGTTCAATCCATAGTGGCTCCAACACAGCCGCGAGAGTTCAGTTCAAAGCGGATCCAAGACAGCAGCGAGAGTCCCGTCCACAGCAAACCATCCCAAGCGGAGGCGGATCAGCAGCGTAGAGATGTCCCCAACCGATACACAGGCGAGCGGTCCATCCTGGGTCCCGACGAGCGGTCCATCCTGGGTCTCGACTCTGGACAGCCAGTACTTCATCCATGGTCATCGGACCGGACCCCCTCCACAAGGGAGGGGTGGACAGAGGAGAAAAAGAAAAGAAGCGGCAGATCAACTGGTCTAAAAAGGAGGTCTATTTAAAGGCTAGAGTATACAAATGAGTTTTAAGGTAAGACTTAAATGCTTCTACTGAGGTAGCATCTCGAACTGTTACCGGGAGGGCATTCCAGAGTACTGGAGCCCGAACGGAAAACGCTCTATAGCCCGCAGACTTTTTTGGGGCTTTAGGAATCACTAATAAGCCGGAGTCTTTTGAATGCAGATTTCTTGCCAGGACATATGGTACAATACAATCGGCAAGATAGGATGGAACTAAACCGTGTAGTAGTGCTTGTTGTACTCCAGAAACTCATTCTGAGAGACATACGCTTTTCTTGTGACTTTGTTAGTATAGGTCAGGGGTCTCAAACACGGAGGCCAATCGCGGCCCGCGAGACGTTATTTTGCGGCCCGCGCCTTGATGTAGAAATTTAATGTTTGTTGCGGCCCGCGAGTTTTACACGAATGGCGCTTTACAGCATCATACTTTTATACCCTCGATTTTTCCGGGAGTCTCCCAATATCAGTGGCCCTCCTGGGATAATCACCCTCCGGAATTTCACCTTAACAGCAGTAGTAAGAGAGCACCGTGAAGGCACTGCCTTAAAAGTCCTCTTCAACTTGTACAAACAGCGTGCCAGCCCAGCCACATGTTGTAGTCAGTTTTTGAGCGACTGCAAGACATTATTGATCAACAGCCACACAGGTCACACTGAGGGTGGCTGTATAAACAACTTTAACACTGTTACAAATATGTGCCACACTGTGAACCCACACTAAACAAGAATGACAAACACATTTTAGGAGAACATCCGCATCGTAACACAACTTAAACACAACAGAACAAATACCCAGAATCCCATGCAGCCCTTACTATTCCGGGCTACAATATACACCCCACGTCGTCCCCCCAACTATCAACCCACAACAACCCTAATGTAGCCCGGAAGAATTAGGGCTGCATGGGATTCTGGGTATTTGTTATGTTGTGTTTTGGATGTTCTCCCAAAATGTGTTTGTCAATCTTGTTTGGTGTGGGTTCACAGTGTGGCAAATATTTGTAACAGTGATAAAGTTGTTTGTACGGCCACCCTCAGTGTGACCTGTGTGGCTGTTGAATAATTATGTCTTGCAGTCACTTCCGTGGGTTTTCAGAAGCCTCATACAATATGTGACTGGGTCTGCACACTGTTTGTATGGTGGAAAAGTGGACGAGACGCTAGTTAATACGGGACGCTAAAGACCGTGGCATCACGACACACGTCCTTACTATTGTTGTCAGGGTGAAAACCGGGAGAATGATTGCCCCGGGATATTGACGGGAGAGGCACTGATATTCGGGTGTTTCCCAGAAAAATCGTGAGAGTCGGCAAGTATTTTGCTAGGACGGGAAAGCCATTCAAAGAAGGTGAATTCCTTAAAAAGTGCATGTTGGATTTTTTTAAGGAATCTTTTCTTGCGACCCAGCCTCACCCAGTTTCTGCATCCAGTGGCCCCAAGGTAAATTGAGTTTGAGACCCCTGGTATAGGTCATCCCGTGCTGGAAATAGTCCCGTAAAACTGGTCAGGAAGGATTAAATTGAATGAAACTATAATTCTATGAATCCCGGAGGACCTGAAGAGTGTTAAATCACTGTCTTTGGGGGAAGATACTGTATAGGCTGATTTCTTCATGATACTGGGATAGGCTCCAGCAGACTCTGCGAATCCCAGAGGGACAAGCGGTAGAAAATGGATGGATGGACTAGAAAACATAACCTATCCAGGGGCTCTTGAGTACATTTGTTCAGATACTGTAGCTACTCAACCTGAGCATGCACAAGACAAAAATATCCAGTTGTTAAAGTACAGCTTTGAGCAATTCTCAAGGATTTGTAAATCCATGCATGTTTGTGAATGCCTTCACTAAAATAATCTATTTAATCTTTTTAGTATTCCACCCATCTGCACCTGGCTGAGGATTGTAT
This sequence comes from Nerophis ophidion, assembly GCF_033978795.1. Taxonomy (NCBI): domain Eukaryota; kingdom Metazoa; phylum Chordata; class Actinopteri; order Syngnathiformes; family Syngnathidae; genus Nerophis; species Nerophis ophidion. The sequence continues at coordinate 21,059,836 of NC_084611.1, forward strand.
GAACCGCTACCAGGGGACTGTTGACAAGCTCTGTCGTGTAGAACAGGTAAATAAGGCTTCCCCTCTCTACATTATGAAATCATATATTGTTACTAACTGCAGAGCTGCACTGTGCTATGACCATCTTAACTCAGAATTAACAGCAGAGGATTATCATCATTATTATATTGGACATAAAAATGTGTGGCTCAGATGTCTGGCGCCCTCTTTGGTTTGTTGTGAATAAAATTGCTAAGTTGCTTATTTGTCCTGCTTCGTCTTATTCTGCGGCAGAACAAAACTGGCAGATCTAAAAATGCTCTGCATGGAATTCTAACTCAAAGTCTCTGTATGCCAGAAACCCTCAATTTTACAAACACACTAAAATATTTTAGCAAGTAAAACCGGTCGCACCATTACGCAATTAGTAGAAGTAAAGTGTATAACCCCACCTCATACCATACCCCCTCCATGCGGGATTTGACCTAAAAAGGTCAATGCAAAGTGACTTGAGAATCAGCATTTTGCAGAGACAAAGTTTGAAGAGTTGGAGTCATGTTGCACTGCTTTTAGATTAGATAGTACTTTATTTATACAGTCAGGAGAGTTCCTTCAGGAAAATTTAAATTTTCAGCACAATCCCATTCAAGATCAGACAAACATTACAGGGAGACAGAACAGGATCGCTGACGGGTCTGCCGGCTTCCAGCGCTCCTTACAAAAAAGATGAGATACAGATAAAAAAAAGAAGATTAAAATAAAATTTAAAAAAAATCGGTCTTAGCCTGGAGGGGGGGTGCAGACTGAGGCCAAGGGAAAAAACCAACTCATAGCCGTAGAACACATCCCTCTCACATGTGTGTAAGAGGGAAACATCAAACATCAAAGAATGTTATGCTCTGCACAAAACTTGTGGTCAAAATGTGAACAAATATCAAAGTACACAATTTCATTTTTAGCTTGCATGTTTGAAGATGTTTATTTAATTGATACAATGGATGACAATTTTAGATGAAAATAAATGGAGTGACACCTAGGTTTTGCTCCATTTATTGTGTTCAAAAATGGTCATCAAATGCATCAAAGGTGGCTGCAAAGACTCATCTGTCCTTAGAGTCAAAACATGGATGAAATTATACCACACATTAATTGCTGTAATTCCATAGTTATTTTACGAAATATTTACATTTTGCTGACATAAACACCATGGAAATATTAGGAATATTAATATTATTATGAGGAACAAAGTTAATGTTATAGTTATAAATTACATTAAAACAAACAAAACTAACAGGATTAACTTAATCCGTATTGCTAATGTTAAATCCGTCCGTCTAATGTCAAATAGCAACGCTAACCACATTTTTTAAAGTAAATAATGACGTAGCGCTTAATGCAATAATTTTAAAAAATCACATGCTTTTCTTTATAGATACAGCTTTATTCGTGTCCATGGCATGTAGGACCAAAATTCATTTCTAACATATAAACTTACTTCACCATGTGTTGCCTGCGATGTCTCCAAAGAGTACATAAGTACAAAGCTTGCGGTGAGCACATTTTTACATCAGATTGAGTTTTTATAGTGTATACTTGCTCAATCCGTCAAAGACCAAGGAGCTGGTCATTGACTTAGGGAGGTCGAGTCCACGGTCACAACCTATTGTGATCGAGGGAGTCGAGGTACTGACCGTGGACTCATTCAAGTACCTCTGGGTTTGGGTGGACAATAAGCTGGACTGGACTGTTAACACGGCCCACCAGTACAAGAAAGGACAGAGCAGGCTGTACTTCCTCAGGAGACTGCAGTCCTTCAACATTTGTACAAAACTCCTGTGGATGTACTACCAGTCTGTGGTTGCCAGTGTTCTGTTCTACATGGTAGTGTGCTGGGGGGGCAGTACATCTAAGAAGGACAGCTCCAGACTTGAGAAACTGATCAGGCGGGCCGGTTCTACAATCGGAATGAAACTGGACTCACTGGTGACGGTGGCAGAGAAGAGGACTGTTGACAAACTAGTGAGCATCCTGGATGATGCCAGTCACCCTCTGCATAGCGTTATCAGTAGCCAGAGGAGCCTGTTCAGTGCTAGACTGCTTCATCCCAAGTGCAGGACTAATAGACTCAAAAACTCCTTTTGTCCCACATGCCATTAGACTGTACAACTCCTCTCTGGGGTCGGGGCGGGGGGTACTAGGATGACAGGGGATGCAAAACAATAACAGTGCAATACGTTTTCATAACATGGTCACTACTGCCTACTTTGTCTTGTTATATTCTTATTTTACGGTTATATTTTTATTCCCATTGTTGCTTTTAATTTTTTATTCTTATTGTAATATATTTCTATTTTGTTTCCATTTAAACCTCCATATTTTTTTTAATTTTTTAAAATTGATTTCAACTCTGTACAATGCTGCTGGAATTTTAATTTTCCTGAAGGAACTCTCCTGAAGGAATCAATAAAGTACTATCCATCTATCTATCTATCTATCTATCTATCTATCTATCTATCTATCTATCTATCTATCTATCTATCTATCTATCTATCTATCTTTGTGTGGAAAACACCATATGCAACTTTTTCGCCCTGTTGTGACTATACGCAAGCATACTTTGCTCTTTTGTAGTTATTGTGTTTTTCATGTTTCTTGCATTGAACCAAGAGAGCACAGTCTACAAATTATAAGTCCTTGTGTATTAAACATACTTGATCAATAAATCTGATTCTGATATTTAGATGGCAAAGATTGTCACCAAATTGGATGATATCTTTGGATTTTTTTATTTTGTATTCACATGGTCTAATACGTTTTATTACAGGTTACTCCTTGCGAGGATAACTAAATAATTCACTATTCTAAAATTGCTGTTATCAAATACTTCTTAGCTCTATTTCTTTACTTTTATTAGAATGAGAACCATTTGTCCACCATTAATTTATTCATTCATTCAGCAGAGCATTAGCATATATTTCTTGCATTTGACTTGAAGCTTTGCGGATAGTATTTTTTGCCTGACTTTAGTGCAGGTAGCATGGGGTTCAGCCCACACTCAAAGGCGGTGTGATTGTGAGGGTGAATAGCTGTCTTACTCTATATGTTCCCTTTCATTGACTCTTAACCGGTCCTGGGTGGAGTCTATTCATCCAAAGACAGCTGGTATAGGCTCCGTCTCCCTGAACAGGTTGGAATTAGATATGTATGGACAGCCTGACATTTTATTTTCTTCCTTTCTGAAAGGACCTGGCAATGGCCACAGACGCAGAGGGAGAGAAGATTAAGGATCCTATGAGGCTTATTGTCCCTATCTTACTGGATGCCAACGTCAGTATCTCTGATAAGATACGCATAATACTGCTCTACATCTTCCTCAAGAATGGTATGTTATCCCTATTTGTTTTTGTAAGCGTTTGCTTTTCATATTAGTATTATTGTCATTTTATAATCACTGTCACCCAGGAGCTCTATGCACGATTTCAGCTAATTGGTGAACAATTCTAAAAACAATGGACAAATCCAAAATTACAAATGGGGGAATAGTTAATTATCTCAAGGAAGTTGGGACCACACACCCCAAAAAAAACATATATAAAATAAATAAATAATACAAACTTATATTCTCCACTGTATCGAAAGCTCCTTTTCCTCAAAATTCTACAGAATACTCTATTATGCTATTGTAAAAAGTTTTTCTTATTTCTATTTTCCTAATTTATGAATTATAATAATAAAAAATCAAATGTACTTAAGTATTCAGAGCCTTTGTCCAATACCTTGGTAATGCATCTTAGGCCTCAAGTCTTTTTGACTACGACGCCACAAGCTTGGCACACTACAGATGCGCGGATAGGCAATTATATCATCCGCAACCACATCACCAAAGTCGTCATCCACCCGCCGTCCACCCGAACCAACATTTTATCAGAACCGCAACCGCCCGCCCGCTGAAATACATCAGAGGTCGGCCACCTTTACCACTCACAGAGCTATTTAAAACCATTTCACAGAGTAATGAAGACAATTGGAGCCGCTAACGTTCTCGCGAATATCCAATTGCCGTTCATCCTTATGACAAGAATATGGGCGTGCTGTGAAGCCATTGCCTTTGACACCTTCAACATGTACAAACCGATTGTTAGTCCGGCAACATGTTGTGTGCAGCTTCCGCAATTACACGTACAAGATTAAAAGGCATACTGGGTGATAGAGAGTACACTGATGGTTGTGATATAAACAACTTTAACACTTGCTAATATGCGCCACGCTGTGAAGTCATACCAAACAAGATTGACATACACATTTCGGGAGAACATCCTCACAGTAACACAACATAAACGCAACACAACAAATACCCAGAATCTTTTGTATCCGTGCAAACCCGTGGTGTATAAAATAGTCAGGAGGTGTCATGGATACAAAGGATTCTGGGTATTTGTTGTGTTGCGTTTATGTTGTGTTACTGGGAGGATGTTCTCCCGAAATGTGTTTGTCAATCTTGTTTGGTGTGGCTTTACAGCGTGGCACATATTACTAAGAGTGTTAAAATTGTTTATATCACAACCATTAGTGTACTCTGTGTCACCCAGTGTGCCTTGCTGTCGTGTGCGTGTTGCTGCGGAAGCCACACACACAACATGTTACTGGACTGACAAGCAGATCGTCCATGCTGTAGAAGGCGACAAAGTCAATGGCTTCATAGCACACCCTAATACTTATTATCTGGGTGACTGCCGGTAGTCATTCTAGAGAATATTAGCGTCTCCTATTGTCTTCTTCGCTTTGTGACACGGGTCTTAATTGACTCTTTGAAAGGCAAAGGATACCGATCCCAGAACCATGTATATCAAATATTTCCGGATGGTTCAACCGCCACCCGCCGGAATCTAATTAAAATCTATTTTTTCGTCATGTCACCCGCCCGACCCGCGGTTTATCCGCGGATGAGACCGCAAACCGCGCATCTCTATGGCACACCTATCTTTGAACAGTTTTGCCTATTCCTCTTTGCAGCAGCTCTCAAGCTCTATCAAGTTGTATAAGTAGCGTTGGTTTTCATCCAGGATGTCTCTGAACAATTATTGCATTTATATTTACCTCTATCCTGACTAGTCTCCCATTTACTGTCACTGAAAAACATCCCCACACCTTGATGCTGCCATGCTTGGTATTTATTGGCTTGGTGATGAACGGTGCCTGGTTTTTTCCAAACCTGATGCCTGGCATTCATGCTAAAGAGTTTGAACATTGTCTCATCAAACCAAAGGATTATGTTTCTCATGGTCTGTCTTTCAGGTGCATTTTTTTGCAAACTTTTTATTGAAAAATGGCTTTTATCTGACCCATACTTGCCAACCCTCCCGATTTTCCTAGGAGACTCCCGAATTTAATTGCCCCTTACGAAAATCTCCCGGGGCAGCAACCATTCTCCAGAATTTCTCCCGATTTCTACCCGGACAACAATATTGGGGGTGTGCCTTAAAGGCACTGCTTTTAGCGTCCTCTCTCACCTGATAAGGAGACTGTTACATATGTCTCCGTTATCCATAGGTTTATAACCCATAAAGTAGGCAGGCACAGACCTATTTCTCAGCGTGTGTTTATTCCAGCCGGCACGTTAATACACAGACACACAACATCTGGATTCCCATCATACATTGCTTGAAAATTACGGCAAGTAGTAATGTCGAAACACACAACAGAAACTAAGCAGAAGAACGAAGAACAGACATGGCGATGACGTGTAAGAAGAAGTATGCTTGGAAGTTCCAAAATGATTGGAAAAACTCTTTTCAGCTTATCCAGGACAGCTCAAAGGGGAAGGGGTATGCTGCCTGCAAATTTTGTAGACCAGACTTCTCCAGTGAATATATTATATATATATATATATATATATATATATATATATATAAAATCTCCTGACGATTGAGGGAACCTCTCATGAAACAATTCTGTAGAGATGAAGTAGTCTTGTGATTTTTCCCACACACATATGTATGTATATATATATATATATATATATATATATATATATATATATATATATATATATATATATTGTGTGTATATATATATATATATATATATATATATATATATATATATATATATATACACACACACACAACCCCAAATACCCAGATAGGTGTGCCAAAATAGTGGGATCACATTAAAAAAAATTTGAGAATGTAATTGCTGCCAAGGGTGCATAAACAAAATATTGGTTCAAAGATTGTGAATACTTATGTACATGCAAATTGTTTTTATTCTTTTTATTTTTGATAATCTTTCTAAATTAAACCAAAAAAAATTCACATTGTCAATATGGGGTGACTGCAATGAGGTGGCGACTTGTCCAGGGTGTACCCCGCCTTCCGCCCGATTGTAGCTGAGATAGGCCCCAGCGCCCCCCGCTCTATAAGGCTCTAATGTAACGAAAATTAGGAAATAATGAAGCGTTGTGAATATATTCCGGATGCAAAGTACTGTAGCTGTGTCTTGCTAGAGTGACGTCATTTGTAGCTTGAGCTCAGAATGCAAACTCTCGCCATGGAGTCTTGATGCTTCGACAAGGCAGGTACGTGTAAAAATTTAACAGGAGTTGGTGCAGTTGTCTAAACAAAGCAGAGGTATCCAAAAACGTGAGACAGTAGGCGAGGTCGAGATGAGAATCAAACATGTAAGGATTTCAGAAGTGGAGGGGACACAGCTGACTTGAATTCAGAAGCACGGTTTAAGTGGTGTGATTGGAAGGGATTAGATGAAGGTTTTGGAGTATTAGTAAACACATTGTAAACAAATTGTTCAAACATTTTTTTTGTACAAATTAACAGAATAAGATAAATGGCTGTACTTTGTTTTTTAAGGTTGCAAGATGATTTAGTTTAATGTTTGCCTTGTACAGTGTATCCTGACTGGTAATAGATTCCTCTGGGGCAAAAGACAGACATTTAAGCCGTTGCCGTTGTGTATTCTGTTGTCTTGTTCTCTTAGCGGTGACAGCCACAAAGTTGTATGTCAACAGCAAAGCTGACTTTGAGTAGAGTACCAGCTGCTCTTGTTTTATTTTTTGCTATATTTTAATTGCAGGTAATTCATATTGCCGTTTGTAGGCCAATTTGTCTCTACGTCAAAGAACCAACAAATGAGCTTGTGGGTAGTCTAAAGCAGTGTTTCTCAAATGGGGGTACGTGTACCCCTAGGGGTACTTGAAGGTATGCTAAGGGGTATGTGAGATTTTTTAAAAATATTCTAAAAATAGCAACAATTCAAAAATCATTTATAAATACATTTATTCAATACTACTTCAACAAAATATGAATGTAAGTTCATAAACTGTGAAAATAAATGCAACAATGCAATAGTCAGTGTTGACAGCTAGATTTTTTGTGGACATGTTCCATAAATATTGATGTTAAAGATTTATTTTTTTGTGAAGAAATGTTTAGAATTAAGTTGATGAATCCAGATGGATCTCTATTACAATCCGCAAAGAGGGCACTTTAAGTTGATGATTACTTCTATGTTTAGAAATCTTTATTTATAATTGAATCACTTGTTCATTTTTCAACAACTTTTTAGTTATTTTTATATATTTTTTTCCAAATAGTTCAAGAAAGACCACTACAAATGAGCAATATTTTGCACTGTTATACAATTTAATAAATCAGAAACTAATGACATAGTGCTGTATTTTACTTCTTTATCTCTTTTTTTCAACCAAAAATGCTTTGCTCTGATTAGGGGGTACTTGAATTAAAAAAAAAATTCACAGGGGGTACAGTACATCACTGAAAAAATGTTGAGAACCACTGGTCTAAAGGGACAAGTTTTGGGACAGCTGTGTGATTATTATCACGGAATCATGGCTGTAATCACTCATCTCCATCATAGCTGTTCAGCTAACAAGCGACACAACCTGCACCACTTTGATCTCATCAAAGACTCTGGTAAAAGCAAAGGGAAGGAGAGAGCACTGTGCATCCACACACTGGATGACTGGAGTACCAACTGTACAAATATTTATACCCACAGTGCGGGATATACTTTGTTAAGATTTTATCTACACATTACCCTTATCGATGTTCTTTATCAATACCAGTGTTTATCGGTACTCTTATCGGTACTATACAGTGGGGCAAAAAAGTATTTAGTCAGTTACCGAATGTGCAAGTTCTCCCACTTAAAATGATGACAGAGGTCTGTCATTTTCATCATAGGTACACTTCAACTGTGAGAGACAGAATGTGAAAAAAACATCCAGGAATTCACATTGTAGGAATTTTAAATAATTTATTTGTAAATTATGGTGGAAAATAAGTATTTGGTCAACCATTCAAAGCTCTCACTGATGGAAGGAGGTTTTGGCTCAAAATCTCACGATACATGGCCCCATTCATTCTTTCCTTAACACGGATCAATCGTCCTGTCCCCTCAGCAGAAAAACAGCCCCAAAGCATGATGTTTCCACCCCCATGCTTCACAGTAGGTGTGGTGTTCTTGGGATGCAACTCAGTATTCTTCTTCCTCCAAACACGACGAGTTGAATTTATACCAAAAAGTTATATTTCGATTTCATCTGACCACATGACATTCTCCCAATCCTCTGCTGTATCATCCATGTATCCATTCTGGAAAATCTAGAACAAAAAATGATTTGTCTTTGTTAGAAATATAGCTTGGTCCAATTTGTTATATATTATAAAAAAGTGCAGATTGGATTTTAACCGATTTAAAACATGTCATCAAAATTCTAAAATAAATCTCAATCAGGAAAAATTATTAATGATGGTCCATAAATTCTTTTTTTAATTTTTTCAAAAAGATTCGAATTAGCTAGTATTTCTATTCATTTTTTTAGGTTGAATTTTGAATTTTAAAGAGTCGAAATTGAAGATAAACTATGTTTCAAAATTTAATTTGAATTTATTTCATGTTTTCTCCTCTTTTAAACTTTTCAATTAAGTGTTTTTTTAATCATTTATTCTCTACAAAAAACTTCCGTAAAAGGAAAAAAAATGTACGACGGAATGACAGACAGAAATACCCATTTTTTTATATATATATAGATTTATTTATTAAAGGTAAATTGAGCAAATTGGACATTTTTGGCAATTTATTTAAGTGTGTATCAAACTGGTAGCCCTTCGCATTAATCAGTACCCAAGAAGTAGCTCTTGGTTTCAAAAAGGTTGGTGACCCCTGCCTTACAGAGTAACCACCTGTAAATTAGTCATCCTCTCATATTTGATGACAATAAAATTTTCTATTCTATTCTATTCCACCTTGCTGGGATGATGCCCCAGCTGGGATTAGAGCAGAGCAATTCTAACTTTCATCTAAGTTGTTTTGTTGTTGGGTTTTTTTTATGTACTCTTGTCTGTGTTTTTCAGGTGTGACTGAAGAAAACTTGTGCAAGTTGCTCCAACATGCCAACATCCCACCTGAGGACAGTGACATCATTTCCAACATGGCCCACATGGGTGTGCCTATTATCTCTGAGGTAACCTGTGCTTGTCCATTATACAAGTATATTTACACATCCTTAACATCTACAACTAAACCTTAAGTATATACAGTGGGGCAAAAAAGTATTTAGTCAGCCACCGATTGTGCAAGTTCTCCCACTTAAAATGATGACAGAGGTCTGTAATTTTCATCATAGGTACACTTCAACTGTGAGAGACAGAATGTGAAAAAAAATCCAGGAATTCACATTGTAGGAATTTTAAAGAATGTATTTGTAAATTATGGTGGAAAATAAGTATGTGGTCAACCATTTAAAGCTCTCACTGATGGAAGGAGGTTTTGGCTCAAAATCTCACGATACATGGCCCCATTCATTCTTTCCTTAACACGGATCAATCGTCCTGTCCCCTTAGCAGAAAAACAGCCCCAAAACATGATGTTTCCACCCCCATGCTTTACAGTAGTTATGGTGTTCTTGGGATGCAACTCAGTATTCTTCTTCCTCCAAACACGACGAGTTGAGTTTATACCAAAAAGTTCTATTTTGGTTTCATCTGACCACATGACATTCTCCCAATCCTCTGCTGTATCGTCCATGTATCCATTTTGGTATAAACTCAACTCGTCGTGTTTGGAGGAAGAAGAATACTGAGTTGCATCCCAAGAACACCAGACCTACTGTGAAGCATGGGGGTGGAAACATCATGCTTTGGGGCTGTTTTTCTGCTAAGGGGACAGGACGATTGATCCGTGTTAGTGTACCTATGATGAAAATTATGGACCTCTGTCATCATTTTAAGTGGGAGAACTTGCACGATCGGTGGCTGACTAAATACTTTTTTGCCCCACTGTACGTCACTTAAAACCTTTTTAGCACAGCCGTACGTGGAATGACATTATGGAATTGATTAACCAAAGAAATCAAACAAAACACCAATATAATCCATTTTAAAAGTTCAAACTACCAGTGTTCACAAAGTACAAAAAATAACAATTATGATGAACATCTTGAACCTTTTTATGTATTTAATATTTGTTTACTTACTATGTTATATTAATTATTTATTATTTATTTATTGTTCTGTTACAGAGAACAAAGAAATGGGATACAATCGCTATTATATGAAAATGGGTAGGATTAAATAAGCAATAAGCACTGCTTCTTCCTACTCCTTTTCAGACGTGCTGTAATGAAACAACTGGAAATATGTGATCCATTACACTCTATCGTATGCATGTTCGAAATAAACTGAAAATGAACTAAACTGAACACTGTTTACCATCTCTTGCATTGGTAATTCCCTCTGTTATTTTGATAAAAGCCATCACCATCAATGTTGAAATATTAGCTTTGTATCCATATTGGTTCTCAGCGAGTATTCTATGTTTATTTATAAAACTCCAATCTGTTATTGAACAGTTTTTCAATGATTTTCGAAAATTGTGGAAGTAAAGAAACAAGTCTATAATTTGTAAATTGGTGTACATCTCCAGTCTGTTATATTGGTACAACCATAGCTATTTACTTTTTGTTTGGGAATTTGCTTGTTTGAACTGATAGGTTACTGATATACTTTAGAGGTCCTGAGATCACTTCAATAAAATGTTTATTGTTCCTATATCAATTCCATTACCATCGATTAAAGTCTTACATTTGCATTTTTTCACGATTTTATTTATTTCCTTTTGTGTCGTTCGTAAGGAACATTGAGTTGGGATTTGTATTTTCGGTGTCATTGAAGTCTTCAATTAAAGAAACAGTTATAATCAATTGCAGGGCACGGCCAAGAAAACCAAAAAGCCTGACCGTAAAGAACGTGTCAGTGAGCAGACCTACCAACTCTCAAGATGGACTCCGCTTGTCAAGGATCTCATTGAGGTACATGGTGAACTGACAGAATGCAGTACAACACAAAAGGGAGATGGTCTGTATGGATTTTCTCTCTCTCCAGGAATAGAGTACCGTATTTTTCGGAGTATAAGTCGCACCGGAGTATAAGTCGCACCTGCCGAAAATGCATAATAAAGAAGGAAAAAAACATATATAAGTCGCATTTTTGGGGGACATTTATTTGATAAAACCCAACACCAATAATAGGCATTTGAAAGGCAAATTAAAATAAATAAAGAATATTGAACAACAGGCTGAATAAGTGTACGTTATATGAGGCATGAATAACCAACTGAGAAGGTGCCTGGTATGTTAACGTAACATATTATGGTAAGAGTCATTCAAATAACTATAACATATAGAACATGCTATACGTTTACCAAACAATCTGTCACTCCTAATAGCTAAATCCCATGAAATCTTATACGTAGTCTCTTACGTAAATGAGCTAAATAATATTGTTTGATATTTTACGGTAACGTGTTAATAATTTCACACATCAATCAATCGATCAATCAATCAATCAATGTTTGTTCATATAGACCTAAATCACAAATGTCTCAAAGGACTGTACAAACCACTACGACTACGACATCCTCGGAAGAACCCACATAAGGGCAAGGAAAACTCACACCCAGTGGGACGTCAGTGACAATGATGACTATGAGAACCTTGGAGAGGACCACATATATGGGCATATTCAGTTGAATATGCTACAAAGACAACATATTTGATGTTCAAACTGATAAACGTTTTTTTTTTTTTTTCAAATAATCATTAACTTTAGAATTTGATGCCAGCAACACATGACAAAGTAGTTGGGAAAGGTGGCAATAAATACTGATAAAGTTGAGACATGCTCATCAAACACTTATTTGGAACGTCCCACACGTGTGTAGGCTAATTGGGAACAGGTGGGTGCCATGATTGGGTATAAGAGCAGCTTCCATGAAATGCTAAGTAATTCACAAACAAGGATGGGGCGAGGGTCACCACTTTGTTTTAGAACAACATTTCTCAACGAGCTATTGCAAGGAATTTAGGGATTTTACCATCTACGGTCTGTAAAATCATCAAAAGTTTCAGAGATGATATTGCGATGATATTACGGACCTTTGATCCCTCAGGCGGTACTGCATCAAAAACCGATATCAGTGTGTAAAGGATATCACCACATGGGCTCAGGAACACTTCATAAAACTACTGTCAGTAACTACAGTTGGCTGTAAGTGCAAGTTAAAACTTTGCTATGCAAAGCAAAACCCATTTATCAACAACACCAGGGAACACCACTGGCTTCGCTGGGCCCAAACTCATCTAAGATGGACTGATGCAAAGTGGAAAAGTGTTCTGTGGTCTGACAAGTCCACATTTCAAGTTATATTTGGAAACTATGGACGTTGTGTCCTCCGGAACAAAGAGGGAAATAACCATCCGGATTGTTATAGGCGCAAACCTTGAAAAGCCAGCATCTGTGATGGTATGGGGGTTTATTAGTGCCCATGCGTGGGTAACTTACACATCTGTGAAGGCACCATTAATGCTGAATGGTCCATACAGGTTTTGGAGCAACATATGTTGTCATCCAAGCAACGTTATCATGGACGCCCCTGCTTATTTCAGCATGACAATGCCAAGCCAAGTGTTACAACAGCGTGGTTTCGTAGTAAAAGAGTGCGGGTACTTTCCTGGCCCGCCTGCAGTCCAGACCTGTCTCCCATCGAAAATGTGTGGCACAACACGAAACGTAAAATACGACAGCAGAGACCCCCGGACTGTTGAACGACTGAAGCTCTACATAAAACAAGAATGAGAAAGAATTCCACTTTCAAAGCATCAACAATTTAGTTTCCTCAGTTTCCAAACGTTTATTGAGTGTTGTTAAAAGAAAAGGTGATGTAACACAGTGGTGAACATGCCCTTTCCCAACTACTTTGGCACGTGTTGCAGCCATGAAATTCTAAGTTAATTATTATTTGCAAAAAAAAAATAAAGTTTATGAGTTTGAACATCAAATATCTTGTCTTTGTAGTGCATTCAACTGAATATGGGTTGAAAAGGATTTGCAAATCATTGTATTCTGTTTATATTTACATCTAACACAATTTCCCAACTCATATGGAAACGGGGTTTGTATGTAAACACATAATGTATTTTATCCGCACATGCTACCTTACCTTAGCAGGGATGGTTAGCTGGTCAGTGATAATGTCAATGCATACAGAAGTGCAAAAATTTGTAAAAAGACGGCTGGTGTTCTCACTTTCACTTCAGAATAATTCCTGATGCCACTTTACATACAATTGTTACCGTAAAGGCCTACTGAAATGAGATTTTCTTATTTAAACGGGGATAGCAGGTCCATTCTATGTGTCATACTTGATCATTTCGCGATATTGCCATATTTTTGCTGAAAGGATTTAGTAGAGAACATCCACGATAGAGTTCGCAACTTTTGGTCGCTAATAAAAAAGCCTTGCCTTTACCGGAAGTCGCAGACGATGACGTCACAAGGGTGAGGGCTCCTCGCGTCCTCACATTGTTTATAATGGGAGCCTCCAGCAGCAAGAGCTATTCGGACCGAGAAAACAACAATTTCCCCATTTGAGCGAGGATGAAAGATTCGTGGATGATGATATTGATAACGATGGATTAGAAAAAAAAAAAAAAAAATACATAAAGTAAAAAAAATAAAAAAAGGCGATTGCATCGGGACCGATTAAGATGTTTTTAGACACATTTACTAAGATAACTCTGGGAAATCCCTTGTCTTTCTATTGTGTTGCTAGTGTTGTAGTAAGATTAAATAATACCTGATAGTCTGAGGTGTGTGTCCACGGGTGTCTTGACGCCAATCTCTGAGGGAAGTCGACGGCAGCTGCATGGACAGCGCAAGCTCTGCTGATTTCCGGTAAGAGGCGACTTTTTACCACAATTTTCTGGCCAAAACCTGCCGGTTGAAAAGTGGTCGGGATCCATGTTCGCTTGACCGCTCTGATCCATAGTAAAGCTTCACCTCCGGGAATTTTAAACAAGGAATCACCGTGTGTTTGTGTGGCTAAAGGCTAAAGCTTCCCAACTCCATCTTTCTACTTTGACTTCTCCATTATTAATTGAACAAATTGCAAAAGATTCAGCAACACAGATGTCCAGAATACTGTTTAATTACGCGATGAATAGAGACGACTTTTAGCCGCAAATGGTGCTGCGCTAATATGTCCCTTGCAACCTGGGACGTCACACATCATTCCGCAAAGTTTTCAACAAGAAACTCCGCGGGAAATTAAAAATTTTAATTTAGTAAACTAAACAGGCCGTATTAGCATGTGTTGCAATGTTAATATTTCATCATTGATATATAAACTATCAGACTGCGTGGTCGGTAGTAGTGGGTTTCAGTAGGCCTTTACAGTTTTGAGCAAATAAATGAAAGTTTACCATCAAAATTACAATCTGCCACATATTTTGAAAATGCATTGATAATTACGCGTTTCTGAAACAACTTGTGTTCCTCTAGGATGCCATTGAAGATAAACTTGACATCAAGCAATACCCATATATTTCCCAGAGACAAGCAGCAGCCAAAGCCAGTGCTCCATCAAGGTGAGTATATTGCAATATTCCAGTAATTGCATGACAAGGATTGAACAAATTTACATATTTTATAATTATTATTTTCAGATGCTTTACAACTGCATTGTTTAAAAACTTTTACAAGGTAATATTATGATTCTGTTCTACATTTAAAATACTTCTTTGTGGTCGACACAACATGTTTAATGGTGGTTCTGATATCAAAATTGTGCATACACTATGTTTTACAGCAGTGGTCCCCAACCTTTTTGTATCCGCGGACCGGTCAACGCTTAATAATTTGTCCCGCGGTCCGGGCGGGGGGGAACCATTTTTTTTTTTTTTTTTTTGGCATGAAAAAGGGACGTTTTTGTCATCTAAAAGCGAGGTTTTTGTGGTTGGTGCACTAATTGTAAGTGTAAATTGTGTTGTTTATGTTGATTTAATAATTTTTATTTATTTATTTCTTTAATAAAAATGAATTTAAAAATTCTTCTGCGGCCCGGTACCAATCGGGTCCCCAACCACCGGACCACTGTTTTACGGACCTTTTTCAAGTGGCTTTCCAACCGTCCCATAAGAAATCGCTGTTTTGTTGATGGGTCTTTTCATGTCTCTCTACTTTGACTGCATCTTCTGCACTTTGTTGCAGTTTTCAGCACTTCCATAACGAGACTACTGACTCCTATAAATTCGAACTATACACTACTTTATATTAGGAATGGCAAAAGCAAAGTCTGCGGCACAATAAGAGAATAGCGCGAAAAAATGGATTACATTGGTGGACTAATGGGATTTATGCAGATACCAAACAACATCAGCAGGTGTCAATTAGGGCCCTTAAATGATCGCACACTTCCAAAATGGTTAATCCTCATTTGCCCTGCTAGAATTTTGTGAATAAAGTGAATAAAGTCACTGAGAAATTAAGAAAAATGCTGGGACAGTACATACAGTCTCTTTGATGCTGAAAAATAGAAGATACCACAATACAGTGATTATTTGGTTATTAATAAATTGCAATAAAATTAGCACTGATACATCAAAATATGCACGTGGAAAGGATATATTTTGGTTTCCACGTGGAGATGAGCAAAAAATGTAAAAAATTGTATACTATTGCCAACTACAACCATATTAATACAGATAGTATTAATACCTCTCTGACAATGCCATTCTAAATTTAGCATTAATATCTTTGTACGGGCAGGAATAACGTGTCATTAGGTGTTATAGTTGACCATTCTCCAGTCAGCGTCCGTCAGAGGAAATTAGTTATATAATGGTGCATTCGTTTTTATACAGTATTATAAACAATTGGTAGGTTCCCACTGGGATAAAATACTATCTTGTCCTATTATATCCTATCCCATTCAACTCACATTCTTGTTATTTTGTGTTACATGTATCTCTATTTCATTGTCTTATAATACTCAATAACCTCCATCCATCCATTTTTTCTACCGCTTATCCATGTCGGGGTTGCGGGGGGTGCTCTAGCCCATCTCAGCTGCATTTGGGCGGTAGGCGGGGTACACCCTGGACAAGTCACCACCTCATCACAAGGGCCAACACAGCTATAATTGTAGACGAGCTTAGGAACTTTTTAGTTGGCATCAAGTCCCTCAGAAATAGACTTGGATGCTCATCCCTGTCTTAATGTATGTACAGTGGGGCAAAAAAGTGTTTAGTCAGCCACCGATTGTGCAAGTTCTCCCACTTAAAATGATGACAGAGGTCTGTAATTTTCATCATAGGTACACTTCAACTGTGAGAGACAGAATGGGAAAAAAAATCAAGGAATTCAAATTGTAGGAATTTTTAAGAATTTATTTGTAAATGATGGTGGAAAATAAGTATTTGGTCAACCATTCAAAGCTCTCATTGATGGAAGGAGGTTTTGGTTCAAAATCTCACAATACATGGCCCCATTCATTCTTTCCTTAACACGGATCAATCGTCCTGTCCCCTTAGCAGAAAAACAGCCCCAAAGCATGATGTTTCCACCTCCACGCTTCACAGTAGGTGTGGTGTTCTTGGGATGCAACTCAGTAATCTTCTTCCTCCAAACACGACGAGTTGAGTTTATACCAAAATGGATACATGGATGATACAGCAGAGGATTGGGAGAATGTCATGTGGTCAGATGAAACCAAAATAGAACTTTTTGGTATAAACTCAACTCGTCATGTTTGGAGGAAGAAGGATACTGAGTTGCATCCCAAGAACACCACACCTACTGTGAAGAATGGGGGTGAAAACATCATGCTTTGGGGCTGTTTTTCTGCTAAGGGGACAGGACGATTGATCCGTGTTAAGGAAAGAATGAATGTATCGTGAGATTTTGAGCCAAAACCTCCTTCCATCAGTGAGAGCTTTGAATGGTTGACCAAATACTTATTTTCCAACATAATTTACAAATAAATTATTTAAAATTCCTACAATGTGAATTCCTGGATTTTTTTTCCCATTCTGTCTCTCACAGTTGAAGTGTACCTATGATGAAAATTACAGACCTCTGTCATCATTTTAAGTGGGAGAACTTGCACAATCGGTGGCTGACTAAACACTTTTTTGCCCCACTGTATATCAAGTGTGGATCCCAGACAGACAGGAAAACACATTTAATGATCCAAGCAAGTAACAAAAAACAATGGTACTGGGTGGAAGAACCAGTGCCATGAAACAACAAAAAGAACAAAGTCTAAAATAAACTGGCTGTAGGAAGGCGGGCAAAAAGGCTGAGCACAAAAACAGAGTAACAAATTAAACAGCAAAGAGAATATACCGTACTTGCTCAATACTTGGCAGGAAGAAGGTTGGCATGGTTCAATACCAATAATTTAGTACCGGTACCAAAATGTATATCGATACTTTTCCAAATAAAGGAAACTATTAAAAATGTCAATTTTGGCTTCATTTTAAGCTGTCTAAAGCTGTCTTAATTTGTTTCCCTCCCGGATGCGTACTAAATGGTCTGCTTTGCGAAAGTCTAACTTGGTGAATAACACTGAATGCTGAATCTATCACAGGTAGAGGAGGGTAGTGGGGGATTTAAATTAGTTTACGACATTGATAAGATGCAATCATGCAACATTCTAAAAATCACAGATATAAAACAGGCAATTTATCTTGCTTTGACTGTGAAGGTCATGCCATCGGGACAGGACGATTGACGGCGTGGCGCAGTGGCAGAGTGGCCGTGCGCAACCCCAGGGTCACTGGTTCAAATCCCACCTAGAACCAACCTCGTCACGTCCGTTGTGTCCTGAGCAAGACACTTCACCCTTGCTCCTGATGGTGCTGGTTGGCGCCTTGCATGGCAGCTCCCTCCATCAGTGTGTGAATGTGTGTGTGAATGGGTAGATGTGGAAGTAGTGTCAAAGCGCTTTGAGTACCTTGAAGGTAGAAAAGCGCTATACAAGTACAACCCATTTATCATTTATTTATTTATTTATTTATTTATATCTGGACAACGTGCTGCTGGTAGGTTTCAGTCACTTTAGAAGGCTTAGCATTTTGTATCTGTATTGTGTATCTGAGGCAGTGGTTCTTAACCTGGGTTCGATCGAACCCTAGGGGTTCGGTGAGTCGGCCTCAGGGGTTCGGCGGAGGTCAAAACACACCCGACTCATCGTCTCAATAAAAACTTCTACCTGTCGGCGTATTACGGCTACGGCAACAGCAGAAGTAACACTGATTTGCGGGTGTGTAATTTGTTGTGAGTTTATGCACTGTGTTGGTTTTGTTCTTTGAACAAGGTGATGTTCATGCACGGTTCATTTTGTGCACCATTAGGAAAAAACATGGTAACACTTTAGTATGGGGAACATATTCACCATTAATTATTGTTGCTTATTAACATGCAAATTAGTAACATATTGGCTCTTAACTGGTCATTATTAAGTACTTATTAATGCCTTATTTGGCATGGCTGTAACGCTTGCTGGGCATTTTAATGCGGAATTGTTCTTCCAAGGATGCAGTCGGGCAACGAACACAGTGTACGATAAGAAATGAAGATTTTTTTAATAAATAAAACAAACTTAGTCAAAACAAACAGAACTAGCATGGGAGCTACAAAAGAACTAAAAGCGCTAGCATGGGAGCTAGGGAAATAACAAACATACTTGCACGAAGGCACAAAAGGGAAAACAAAAACTACTAGCATGAGAGCTAGAGGAACAAAAGGCTTCACGTGAAAGCTAGCAATTTTCATTTTCTACCGCGTATTCCCTTTTGGGGTCGCGGGGGGCGCTGGCGCCTACCTCAGCTACAATCGGGCGGAAGGCGGTGTACACCCTTGACAAGTCGCCACCTCATCGCAGGGCCAACACAGATAGACAACATTCACACTCACATTCACACACTAGGGCCAATTTAGTGTTGCCAATCAACCTGTCCCCAGGTACATGTCTTTGGAAGTGGGAGGAAGTTGGAGTACCAAGTAAACACATGGAATTAGAGTCGTTACTGAAGTGAAAACAAACTGCGTGAAACACTTACTAGTATCCGAGATTGAATGAACAGCAAAGGCAGGTTTAAATAAGGGGGGTGAGTAACAAAACAGGTGTGCGTCTGGAAACCACGGCAGGTGAAAATAATACGTTACTATGGAAACATACTAAAACAGGAACTAAGGAAGTCAAACAACAGGATGTGATACAAAAACGGAACACAACTAGAACATGGAATGATCCGGGCAGCGGATCATAACAATGGCCTCATTATAACCCTAACCCTCTAACCCTGGCGCTAACCCTAACCCTTACCCTAAACAAATAACTCTAAATTAAGTCTTTGTTACTTTGAATATGTTCTCCATACTAAAGTGTTACCAAAAACACATAACTTTGTCTTGAATTTAAAAAAATATATATATATATCTATATATATATATATTTTTTTCCACTAAGAATGGTTTGGTGAATGTGCATATGAAACTAATGGGGTTTGGTACCTTCAACAAGGTTAAGAACCACTGATCAGGTATCCGAAAGTATTCTCCAGTTTCGACCAAGTATCGAATTTTGATTTTTACATTGCACTTCAGAATATACGTGACTTGTGAAATATGTTTAAACTACTATGCTTTTACTCATGTCTGAATGATTTTAAATACAACTACACTTCTGATCATGAAATGTAAGAAAGTGTTCTCCACTTTCATTCTCCAGAGTATATTAATTCACACATCATATTTCTTTTTCCTATTAAAGCAGTGCTCGCTATGGTAACTGGCACAAAAACCGAGGACCCACAGAGGTGAAGACTGGGCCAAGGATCATTGTCTTCATTATTGGAGGCATGACCTACAGTGAGATGCGCTGTGTTTATGAAGTCACCCAAGCAAATGGCAAATGGGAGGCCCTGATTGGTGAGTTCTCTTATTTTCCGTACTGCAAAACAGGTTTTATATGCTTGGGTTATTTGTCTCACATGTATAAAATGTGTTTATAATTTTTTTTTTTAATTATCAGATGAAATTGCTAATTTGCCTTCGGCTGGCGCTGAGCCGGAAGGCAAAGCTCTCAATTTACCGGTCGATATGAGCCGGAAGGCAAAGCTCTCAATTCACCGGTCGATCTGCATTCCCATCCTCACCTATGGTCACGCTGAGCCGGAAGGCAAAGCTCTCAATTTACCGGTCGATTTGCGTTCCCATCCTCACCTATGGTCATGAGCTTTGGGTCATGACAGAAAGGATAAGATCACGGGTACAAGCGGCCGAAATGAGTTTCCTCCGCCGTGTGGCGGGGCTCTCCCTTAGAGATAGGGTGAGAAGCTCTGCCATCCGGGAGGAACTCAAAGTAAAGCCGCTGCTCCTCCACATCGAGAGGAGCCAGATTAGGTGGTTCGGGCATCTGGTCAGGATGCCACCCGAATGCCTCCCTCGGGAGGTGTTTAGGGCACGTCCAACCGGTAGGAGGCCACAGGGAAGACCCAGGACACGTTGGGAAGACTATGTCTCCCGGCTGGCCTGGGAACGCTTCCCCCGGGAAGAGCTAGGCGAAGTGGCTGGGGAGAGGGAAGTCTGGGCTTCCCTGCTTAGGCTGTTACCCCCGCGACCCAACCTCGGATAAGCGGAAGAAGATGGATGGATGGATGGATTGCTGATTTGACAATATGTCTAATATTTTTATTTCTAACCGTCTAACAAAATGTTGACACACACGTAGTACGAAGGATTCTCGTCTGTCCATTGTCTGTCTGTGCAGAGCGAGCCCCAATCCTGGAGCTGTTAGTGGAACTGTAATTTTGCACGTCGTTCTGACACGTGCTAAAAATAAAAAAGGTTAAACGGAGGTAAAATATTTGTGCAGACATTTGTAATTCAGCGTCAAGGCAGATTGAAAAAAGCAAACACAAATTCATTTAAAACATGAAAGTATTAAAAACCAAAAAGGTAATACAGGTAGAACAATGTAATTCATTAATTAATAAACCAATAAAACCTTTGTGATAAAAGTGCTATGGTATAATAAAGAAATAAAATTACGCTGTGATAGCCTTATTTAAAGGCCTACTGAAATGCGATTTTCTTATCTAAACGGGGTTAGCACGTCCATTCTATGTGTCATACTTGATCATTTCGCGATTTTGCCATATTTTTGCTGAAAGGATTTAGTAGAGAACATCCACGATAAAGTTCGCAACTGGAGAAAAGCCCTGGCTCTACCAGAAGTCGCAGACGATGACGTCACATGTTGATGGCTCCTCATATATTCACATTGATTTTAATGGGAGCCTCCAACAAAAGGTGCTATTCGGACCGAGAAAACAACAATTTCCCCATTAATTTGAGCGAGGATGAAAGTTTCGTGTTTGAATATATTGATAGCGACGTATTAGAAAAAAAAAAAAAAAAGTTAAAAAATAAAAAACGCGATTGCAATCGCGTTGCATTGAGACGGATTCATATGTTTTTAGAGACATTTACTAGGATAAATCTGGGAAATCCCTTATCTTTCTATTGTGTTGCTAGTGTTTTAGTGAGTTTAACAGTACCTGATAGTCGGAAGTGTACGTCCACGGCCGGGTGTTGACGCGCAGTGTCTCGGGTAAGTCGACGGCAGCTGTACGGGAGGCACAAGCTCAGCTGACATCCGGTAAGAAGCGACTTTTTAACCACAATTTTCTCACCAAAACCTGCTGGTTGACATTCGGTTGGGATCCATAGTAAAGTTTCACCTCCATGAATTTTAAACAAGGAATCACCGTGTGTTTGTGTGGCTAAAGGCTAAAGCTTCCCAACTCCATCTTTCTACTTTGACTTCTCCAATATTAATGGAACAAGTTGCAAAAGATTCAGCAACACAGATGTCCAAAATACTGTGTAATTATGCGGTTAATGCAGACGACTTTTAGCTGTGTGTGTGTGCGCAGCGCTCATATTCATAACAGCCCGTGACGTCACGCGTACACGTCGTCATTACGTGACGTTTTCAAGAAAAAACTACCGGAAAATTTTAAATTGTGATTAAGTAAACTAAAAAGGCCGTATTGGCATGTGTTACAATGTTAATATTTCATCATTGATATATAAACTATCAGACTGCGTGGTCAGTAGTAGTGGGTTTCAGTAGGCCTTTACAGTTTTGAGCAAATAAATGCATCCAGCCGGTCTGCACATTTTACCGGCGATGCTAAGGCAGACATGGCACAGAGATGTATGGATATCCTGCAGATGCATTTCCAACGATAAAGTCAACGAGATCACAAAGTTGAGTTTTGTTGATGTTATTGACTTATGTGCTAATCAGACATATTTGGTCGCGGCATGACTGCCAGCTAATCGATGCTAACATGCTATTTAGGCCAGCTGTATGTACATTTGTAGCTATATTCGCATCCAGCCTTTCTCTCCACCCACATTTAATGCCAAACAAACACATACCAATCTACGGATTTAAGTTGCTCCAGTGTCACAAGATGCGAATGTCCCGATCGTTTGGTCTGCACATTTTACCGGCGATGCTAAGGCAGACATGGCACAGAGATGTATGGATATCCTGCGACAGTCAATCGAAGGGGACCGCCAAATAGCGTCAATAGCTATTCGGTCAATAGCTTCAGTTTCTTCTTCAATTTCGTTTTCGCTATCTGTCTCCATACTCCAACCATCCGTTTCAATACATGTGTGTGTAATCTGTTGAATCGCTTAAGCCGCTGAAATCCGAGTCTGAATCCGAGCTAATGTCGCTATATCTTGCTGTGCTATCCGCCATGTTTGCATCACTAAATGACGTCACAGGAAAATGGACGATGGATTTAAAGATGAGCAAACTACATAAATATCCTCCTGTAATTTGATTTTGTTAATTTTATCCTGATTGATTGAAAATTAGTTGACTGATGAATATTATCACATAATTTATTCAGAAAGTATAAATAACGATGTGGAGAGGGGGCGTGGCCTGCAGTCCTGCAACAAAGCAGAGTGTGCCAGGAACGAATTCGAGATCAGCGACAGGTGCGTAGATGGCCCACCTGGGCGTGCTTATCTAATCACCTGTTGCTCTGTTAAAGGCAGCAGCCGGGAAGGAGAGAGGGGTGGTTGATGGTGGAGCATGAGCACGAGCGAGAGCGAGACTGACAAAAAGACAATTGCTGAAATGCACAAAGACAATTTATTGCAAAATAGAACATTCTCGTAAAACTGGAAGAGCCTGGCATGTCGGTGATTGGTGATCCGAAAAACCCGGAAGTGCAAGTTTCCACACACAACAAATAAAGATAGAATACTATTAGCCGCAACATGTAAGTGTAAAATAAACCTAGCAACATTAGGATTTATACATTTTCAGAATGTGCTCGTTCTATTTTTAAAAAAAGAAAACAATCTGTATTTGTCTTTATTTTTAAGTTATCTTGCCATAATTTTACCAGTCCGGCCCACTTGGGAGAAGGTTTTTCTCCAAGTGGCCCCCCGTCTAAAATGGGTTTGACACCCCTGATTTATATAGGCGCCAGCGCCCCCCGCGACCCCGAAAGGGAATAAGCGGTAGAAAATGGATGGATGGATGGATTTAGGGACAATATTACTGAATTGACCCTAGTGTGTGAATGTTGTCTGTCTGTGTTGTCCCTTCGATGAGGTGGCGACTTGTCCAGGGGTGTACCCCGCCTACCGCCCAGATGCAGCTGTGATAGGCTCCAGCCACCCCTGTCACCCCGAGAGGGACATGTGGTAGAAAATTGCCGGATAGATAATTTTTTTTACAACGATACAATCCAAAAAGATTCAGGGAGTTGATACTGATTTGTGGTCTCAAAAAAATAAGAATCCAAATGCAGATCAGTAAAAAAAATCTACATTTAACCTTCGTCTTGTGTTAGGGTCGGCACCGACCCGTTTTATTTTTTATATTCATAAAACAACCACATAAATTCATATTTTTGCATCGAGGCTTTTTGACTTTGTCAGGGACCTCTATTTCAACAAATCAAAACATTTTTTTTGTTTTGATTTTTAGTTTAATAATGACGCGTCTTTGCGACGTCATTGGTTGCAGGGGACATATTAGCCCAGTACCACTTACAGCTAAAAGTCGTCTCTTTTCATCGCGCAATTAAACAGTATTCTGGAGATCTGTGTTGCTGAATCTTTTGCAATTTGTTCAATTAATAATGGAGAAGTCAAAGTAGAAAGATGGAGGTTGGAAGCTTTTAGCCTTTAGCCACACAAACACACGGTGTTTCCTTGTTTAAAATTCCCGGAAGTGAAACTTTACTATGGATCAGAGCGGTCAAGCGAACATGGTACCCGACTACATGTTGACCGGCAGTTTTCGGTGAGAAAATTGTGGAAATAAGTCGCCTCATACCGGAGATCAGCGGAGCGTCTGTCCTGCTGCAGCTTCGTGACTTCCCTCAGAGACTGGCGTCAACACACCCGTGGACACACCCCTCCGACTATCAGTTACTATATAACTCACTAAAACACTAGCAACACAATAGAAAGATAAGGGATTTCCCAGAATTATCCTAGTAAATGTGTCTGAAGACATCTGAATCGCTCCCAATGCAATCGCCTTTTTTTTTTTTTTATTGGGGCGGCATAGCTCGGTTAGTAGAGTGGCCGTGCAGGTTCGATTCCCGCTTCCGCCATCCTAGTCACTGCCGTTGTGTCCTTGGGCAGGACACTTTACCCACCTGCTCCCAGTGCCACGCACACTGGTTTAAATGTAACTTAGATATTGGGTTTCACTATGTAAAAGCGCTTTGAGTCACTTGAGAAAAGCGCTATATAAATATAATTCACTACACTTATTAATTTTTTTTTCTTCTAGTCCTTCACTCTAAATTTCCTCATCCACGAATCTTTCATCCTCACTCAAATTAATGGGGAAATTGTCGCTTTCTCGGTCTGAATAGCTCTTGCTGCTGGAGGCTCCCATTATAAACAATGTGAGGAGTCCTACAAATCGTGACGTCACGCGCACATCGTCTGCAACTTCCGGTAAAGGTAAGGTTTTTTTGTTAGCGAGCAAAAGTTGCGAACTTTATCGCCGATGTTCTCTACTAAATCCTTTCAGCAAAAATATGGCAATATCGCAAAATGATCAAGTATGACACATTGAATGGACCTGCTGTCCCCGTTTAAATAAGAAAATCTCATTTCAGTAGGCCTTTGAATATAGGAATATAAATCGATATATCGATCAATGTTTAAAATCCAGGCTGAAAACACGTATTTAGCTATGCAGTTGTGATCAAAATCATTCAACCCCCACACAATTTTGGTGTTTTAGCAAGTTGGACATTTATTCCGTATTTAGTTTATAGTCATATCAAATAAAGATGCATTAAATAGACAAATGCAACTTGAATTACAACATTATATTTTGTAACATACCAAACAGTGTCATTTCTATTAATATCTCATTGACAAAATTATTCAACCCCTTGAAGATCATAACTCTTAAGAACAGAATTTGAATAAGGTCTTTTCAATCAGGTGTTGAAAACACCTGTAGATGTGATTAGAACCATAACGAGCAACAATTAAACTGATTGAAAAAGACTGTGATGCTCAGCTTCTTGTAGATGGTCAATGGTGTATTTGCAACATGGTGAAGTCCAGGGAGTGGTCAAAGAAGTCAAGAGAGGAGGTAATTTATCTTCTTAAAAAAGGATATTGATATGAGAAAATAGCAAAGACATTACACATTCCAAGAGACACAGTTGGGAGCATAATTCGCAAGTTTAAAGCTAAAGGCACAGTGGAAACACTACCTGGGCGTGGTAGAAAGAGGATGTTGTGCACAACTGCTGTCCGGTATTTGAAGCGTACAGCTGAGGAACTATAACAGGACATTGCAGAGGGGGGAACGCAGGTTTCGTCCCAGACTACGAGATGAAGGCCTCCATGCCAGAACTCCCAGGTGCACCCCACTTCTGACTACCAGGCACAAAAAAAAAATACACTCCAGTATGCCAAAAAATCATCTGGACAAACCCCAAAGGTTTTGGGAAACTGTTCTATGGAGTGATGAGACAAAACTGGAACCATTTGGGCCTATGAATCAACGTTAAGTCTGGAGAAGAAAAATGAAGCTTACAAAGAGAAGAACACCTCACCTACTGTTAAGCATGGTGGGGGGTCAATCATGCTCTGGGGATGTTTCTCTGCCTCAGGTACCGGGAATCTCCAGCGCGTTCAAGGCATTATGAGTTCTATGGGCGGCATAGCTCAGTTGGTAGAGTGGCCGTGCCAGCAACTTGAGGGTTGCAGGTTCGATTCCTGCTTCCGCCATCCTAGTCACTGCCGTTGTGTCCTTGGGCAAGACACTTTACCCACCTGCTCCCAGTGCCACCCACACTGGTTTAAATGTAACTTAGATATTGGGTTTCACTATGTAAAGCGCTTTGAGTCACTCGAGAAAAGCGCTATATAAATATAATTCACTTAATTCACACACACTCACTATTTCCTAGCAGGATATATTAGCTGCAAATGTCATGAAGTCAGTGACGAAGCTGAGGCTTGGGAGACGTTGGACCTTCCAACAGGACAACGATCCCAAGCATACCTCCAAATCAACATCAGAGTGGTTGCAGAAGAAGCGCTGGAAGACTCTGGAGTGGCCTTCACAGTCGCCAGACCTAAATCCTATAGAAAAGCTGTGGTGGGACTTGAAGAAGGCAGTTGCAGCACGCAAGCCCAAGAATATGAATGAACTGGAGGCCTTTGCCCAAGAGGAATGGGCTAAAATACCTGTAGATGGTTGCAAGAAGCTTGTGTCCGGTTATGTATCACATTTGAAGGATGTCATTACTGCCAAAGGGTGTTCTACTAAGTACTAAAGATGCATGGAACTAGGGGGTTGAATCATTTTGTCAATGAGATATTAAGAAAAATGTCCTTTTTTGGTATTTTGTAAAATACAGTGTTACAATTCAAGTTGCATTTGTCTATTTGACACATCTTTATTTGATATGACTATAAACAAAATACGGAATAAATGTCCAACTTGCTAAAACACCAAAATTGTGTGGGGGTTGAATCATTTTGATTACAACTGTAAACCTGTCCACCACTTTATTTAAATGTTAAATCTGTTCTGGTCTTCCTTTGATCTTCTTTAAAGTCCCTACTAATGTTACCGGAAATCACGCCCACATGTCAGAAGTTTGAGGAACTGTAAAAGATATTTATATGGAAAGTTTACGATATTGTCAATAGGAAATGTTTTTATTAGGTATACTTTTTTCTACTGTATACCAGAGTTCATTGGTAATACTTTAGAATTTAAATCAACATGTAGTTTGTCCATTCAGAAGGTTTTATCCTCCAAAGATGCAAATTCATCAAAGATTTTTCTAAGAATGTTTGGTTTGATGAAGATTTATTTCGAGTAAGTATAGAATTTCCATACGATACATCACATTTTCATTAATTTCACATGGAAATTACATTCAAAGTCACATTTTTCCTCCGCAGGTTCCACCCACATCCTAACCCCTCCCAAGTACATGAAAGAACTACAGCACCCAGATTTCCTTGATCCCAATGCAGCACCGGAGGGCACTGAGGAGCCGTTAGCTGAGTGATGTTTTAAAGAAGGGAGACGAAATCTAGAATACCCAAGGGTAAATGTTTACTTGCATGTGTGTATTGTCCTGTCTAATTATGTTTAAACTGAGATACATGCCGAACCATGAATTAAGCGTACGGATACATAGTAATTTGGAACTTTTTTGGGGGGGGATCTGAGCGTGAAATAAAAAGTTTGAAATATTAAAGTGGAACATTATCACAAATTCAGAAGGGTTGAAACCAATAAAAATCAGTTAATAGTGGCGTAATTTATTTTTCAAAGTTTTTTTCAAAATTTTACATCTCCCAGAATATCCCTAAATTTTCGCTATTTGCGATGCCATTGTCCATTTCCCTGTGACGTCACATAGCGATTCCAATACAAACAATGGCGAATAGCACAGCAAGATATAGCGACATTAGCTCGGATTCAGACTCGGATTTCAGCGGTTTAAGCGATTCAACAGATTAAGCATGTATTGAAACAGATGGTTGGAGTATGGAGGCAGATAGCGAAACCGAAATTGAAGAAGAAACTGAAGCTATTGACGCTATTCGACCACGCTAACGCTATTCTGCGTTAGCATCGCCGGTAAAATGTGCAGACCAACCGATCAGGACTTTCGCATTGACACTGGATCAATAAGTCAATAACAACAAAACTCACCTATGTGATTTCGTTGACTTTATCGTTGGAAATGCATCTGCTTTAAGTGTCGCAGGATATCCAGACATTTTTGTCTTCTCTGTGCCATCTCTGTCGTAGTATTGCCGGTAAAAACCAAACGAGGGATTTTCGCATCTCTTGACACTGGAGAAATTTAAATCCATCGATTGGTAAGTGTTTGTTTGGCATTAAATGTGGATGGAGGGAAAGGCTGGATGTAAACATAGCTACAAATGAGGCATAATGCACACAGCTAGCCTAAATAGCATGTTAGCATCGATTAGCATGCCGTGCTAATCGATGCACATTCTACGTAAATCCACTTGAATCCGTCCATGATCGTGTTGTTACACCCTCCGACAACACACCGACGAGGCATGATGTCTCCAAGGTACGGAAAACAGTCGAAAAAACGGAAAATAACAAAGCTGATTTGACTCGATGTGGTAAGGAAACATGGCGTTGACGACCGATGTGACGTCACGTTCTGATGTCGTCGCAAAGAGAGCGATAAACAGAAAGGCGTTTACTTGGCCAAAATTCACCCATTTAGAGTTTGGAAATCGGTTAAAAAAACATATGGTCTTTTTTCTGCAACATCAAGGTATATATTGACGCTTACATAGGTCTGGTGATGATGTTCCCCTTTAAGCAATATTTGGGGGCGGGGGGGTGGTAAAGTTCCCTAGCGAAAATAAATACAGGCATGCAATAAAACACAATAACATAAATGTAATAAATGAATAAATAAACAATGCCAATAAAATTATACTAGACAGAAAAACATACATTTTGCTTGCAGCTGCAGTGTGACTTACTTGTAAAACCTTTTGGAGGGTTTTGTAGTGTTGTTTATAGTCTCTGTATTATCTTCTAGAACAGGGGTAGGGAACCTATGGCTCGCGAGCCTGATGCGGCTCTTTTGATGACTGCATCTGGCTCTCGGATAAATCTGAGCAGACACTGCTTAACACGATAAGTAATGAATAATTCCACTTGTACTCAAAGTGTTAAAAATAACGTTTAAATATAAAACATGCTCATGCATTTGAATCCATCCTTTTTCTACCGCACTTGTGCAAGAAGTTGCATTAAGGGTAAGAAGTGTTTTAATTTATTATTGGTTAGTTTAGGGGTTTGCCCTCCTGGGGGTTCTTCAGACCCCCAAGTCCTGACATGAGAGCCTGTTTCGGGGATACAATATTTTTTTATTTTTCAATAAGTCTCTCAGTTGCTTTCCAGCAATTGTCCTTTTCTCTTTTGTTCTCGCTAGCAATCTGAGAAAAAATACAACCTTAAAAATGATTTTAGGATTTTTAAACACATATACCTTTCAAGTTCCTTCCTCTTCTTTCCTTGACAATTTAAATCAATGTTCAAGTATTTTTTTATTGTAAAGAATAATAAATACATTTAAATTTAATTCTTCATTTTAGCTTCTGTTTTTTCGACAAAGAAAATTTTGTGAAATATTTCTTCAAACTTATAATTAAAATTTAAAAAAAATAATTCTGGCAAATCTAGAAAATCTGTAAAATCAAATTTAAATCTTATTTCAAAGTCTTTTGAATTTCTTTTAAAATTTTTGTTCTGGAAAATCTAAAAGAAATAATGATTTTTCTTTGTTAGAAATATTGTTATATATTCTAACAAAGTGCAGATTGGATTTTATCCTATTTTAAACATGTCATCAAATATCTAAAATTAATCTTAATCAAGAAAAATTACTAATGATGTTCCGTAAATAATTTTTTCAATTTTTTCAAAAAGATTCGAATTGGCTAGTTTTTCTCGGTTGAATTTTGAATTTTAAAGAGTCAAAACTGAAGATAAACTATGTTTCAAAATGTAATTTTCATTTTTTTGTGTGTTTTCTCCTCTTTTAAACCATTCAATTAAGTGTTTTTTACATCATTTATTCACTACAAAAAACCTTCCGTAAAAGGAAAAAAAATGTACGACGGAATGACAGACAGAAATAACCATTATATATGTATATATATATATATATATTTATTGAGCAAATCGCTATTTATGGCAATTTATTTAAGTGTGTATCAAACTGGTAGCCCTTCGCATTAATCAGTACCCAAGAAATAGCTCTTGGTTTCAAAAAGGTTGGTGACCCCCGCCGTATGGCATCATCAGTAACGAGTCAACATTAAAAAAATCTACTAAAGTTGTGAACCCCCTATACTATAATCTACTATACTATACATGAAGCACTTGCTAACTTATTTCTGTGTCACCTACTGTAAATTAACCTGTAAGTATTAGGTTATTGAGCAACATTGACTTTGTTTGGAATGTTAGCTTTTTTTGTTCTCTGTGTTTATTTCAATACTGTTTCTGACATTAATTTAGATTTAGGAATCACGCATGTGTATCATTGATGACTATCGATCCAACTTTGTATGTTTTATGTTATAAGAAGTGAACTTGAATCACATAAATCTAATTTTAATAAACATCAATTAAAATCGTGTTTGGGTAAAATGACATTGTTAATGCTTGTGTAGAATTCAACCTTTGTTCCCATGGGCTTCTTTTCATTTTTGTTGTGCATTATATATTCTATAAAAGTATCTGTTTGTCTTTGAAACTTTTTGAAGCAGATAGATATGCTGCTCAAATTTACAGTGGGGCAAAAAAGTATTTAGTCAGCCACCGATTGTGCAAGTTCTCCCACTTAAAATGATGACAGAGGTCTGAAATTTACATCATAGGTACACTTCAACTGGGAGAGACAGAATGTGAAAAAAAAAACATCCAGGAATTTTAAATAATTTATTTGTAAATTATGGTGGAAAATAAGTATTTGGTCAACCATTCAAAGCTCTCACTGATGGAAGGATGTTTTGGCTCAAAATCTCACGATACATGGCCCCATTCATTCTTTCCTTAACACGGATCAATCGTCCTGTCCCCTTAGCAGAAAAACAGCCCCAAAGCATGATGTTTCCACCCCCATGCTTCACAGTAGGTATGGTGTTCTTGGGATGCAACTCAGTATTCTTCTTCCTCCAAACAAGACGAGTTGAGTTTATACCAAAATGGATACATGGACGATACAGCAGAGAATTGGGAGAATGTCATGTGGTCAGATGAAACCAAAATAGAACTTTTTGGTATAAACTCAACTCGTCTTGTTTGGAGGAAGAAGAATACTGAGTTGCATCCCAAGAACACCACACCTACTGTGAAGCATGGGGGTGGAAACATCATGCCTGTCCATGACAAGTGAACATATTTTAGCAGTTGAGAGGAACTAAGAGCTAAATAACAGAACACATTGATATCATTTATACTTCCAGATTGAAGACAAATCAAAAATTATAATAATAATAACTTATGTGATTCAAATTCTTTGTTGGGCACATTTGAGTGCACATTTTCTTTTTGTGTAGGCTTTGTTTTTATCTTATAGTGTCCTCTTTTATTTCTCAGTGATGCATTTATCCTTGGCATAAGTAATCATGTAGCTCGTCTGATTAAAATGTCAGTGCTTATGTGTGCATTAATAAAAGTCAGTGATTTTGAATGTGAACTGATTCAATAAAATGTAAAACAAAAATATTGTTCTCTTTCATCTGTCTTGTTTTGGATCTTTGCCAAAGTTCAATCAATCAATCAAAGTTTATTTATACAGCCCTAAACCACAAGTGTCTCAAAGGGCTGCACAAGCCACAATGACATCCTTGGCACAGATCCCACATCAGGGCAAGGAAAAACTCAACCCAATGGGACACAATGAGAACCCTTAGAGGGGACCGCAGATGAGGGGAAATATATCACTGACCATTTACCTGTTTTTACTTTATATGACTGTCGTCTCAAGAAAACCAAAGACAGTATGGCAAACATCTTTAAACCAATAAAAACTGAGGAAACAATCTGTGCCCTAAATAATAGTTCAGCAGTTCAGGATTGGACTTCAGTTTGCAGAGAACTAAATGTGGAGAGTGCTTATCGTCATTTTTTTAGACATCTTTACTTCCCTACATAATAAATACTGCCCTATGAAAGAATATTTGATAAAAGGAAAAAATAAAAATAGCCCTTGGATCAAAAAAGATATAATTAATGACTGTAAAAAGAAAAACAGTCTATACAAACTTTTCATCAAAATAAAAACAAAAGAAGTCAAACAACGATAAATTAACTGATATTATTAGAACAAAAAAAATGTTATATCATCAAAGAAAAGTATATGAAAAAAAAACAACGTAAAAAGAAACTTGGGATGTTTTGAATAGTCTAATCCAGGGGTCACCAATGCGGTGCCCGCGGGCACCAGGTCGCCCGTAAGGACCAGATGAGTTGTCCGCTGGCCTGTTCTAAAAATAGCTCAAATAGCAGCACTTACCAGTGAGATGCCTCTATTTTTAAAATTGTATTTATTTACTAGCAAGCTGGTCTCACTTTGCTCGACATTTTTAATTCTAAGAGAGACAAAACCCTCAAATAGAATTTGAAAATCCAAGAAAATATTTTAAAGACTTGGTCTTCACTTGTTTAAATAAATAAATTTATTTTTTTACTTTGCTTCTTATAACTTTCCGAAAGAGAAAAAAATACAACCTTAAAAATGTTTTAGGATTTTTAAACACATATACTTTTTTACCTTTAAAATTCCTTCCTCTTCTTTCCTGACAATTTAAATCAGTGTTCAAGTATTTTTTTTTTTATTATAAAGAACAATAAATACATTTTAATTTAATTCTTCATTTTAGCTTCTGTTTTTTTGATGAAGAATATTTGAGAAATATTTCTTCAAAGTTATTATTATTAAAATTCCCCAAAATTATTCTGGCAAATCTAGAAAATCTGTAGAATCAAATTAAAATCTTATTTCAAAGTCTTTTGAATTTCTTTTAAAATCTTTGTTCTGGAAAATTTAGAAAAAATAATAATTTGTCTTTGTTAGAAATATAGGTTGGTCCAATTTGTTATATATTCTAACAACGTGCAGATTGCATTTTAACCAATTTAAAACATGTCGTCAAAATTCTAAAATTAATCTTAATCAGGAAAAATTACTAATGATGTTCCATAAATTCTTTTTTTTATTTTTTCAAAAAGATTCGAATTAGCTAGTTTTTTTTCTTCATTTTTTTGGGTTGAATTTTGAATTTTAAAGAGTTGAAACTGAAGATAAACTGTTTCAAAATTTAATTTTCTTTTTTTTCGTGTTTTCTCCTATTTTATACCGTTCAATTAAGTGTTTTTTTCATCATTTATTCTCTACAAAAAAAATGTACGACAGAATGACAGACAGAAATACCCATTTTTTTTAAATATATATATATATATATATATATATATATATTTATTTATTAAAGGTAAATTGAGCAAATTGGCTATTTCTGGCAATTTATTTAAGTGTGTATCAAACTGGTAGTCCTTCGCATTAATCAGTACCCAAGAAGTAGCTCTTGCTTTCAAAAATGTTGGTGACTCCTGATCTAATCAAACAAGGATATTCAAAGTTGACTTATCCTGATCACTTTATTGATGAAAATGGTGAAGATTATCCATCTATCCATCCATTTTTCTACCGCTTAGTCCCTTTCGGGGTCGCGGGGGGCGCTGGCGCCTATCTCAGCTACAATCGGGCGGAAGGTGGGGTACACCCTGGACAAGTCGCCACCTCATCGCAGGGCCAACACAGATAGACAGACAACATTCACACTCACATTCACACACTAGGGCCAATTTAGTGTTGCCAATCAACCTATCCCCAGGTGCATGTCTTTGGAAGTGGGAGGAAGCCGGAGTACCCGGAGGGAACCCACGCATTCACGGGGAGAACATGCAAACTCCACACAGAAAGATCCCGAGCCTGGATTTGAACCCAGGACTGCAGGACCTTCGTATTGTGAGGCAGACGCACTAACCCCTCTTCCACCGTGAAGCCCGGTGAAGATTGATATCCCAGACAATGGAGTTACAAAATCAACTATTGAACACAATTCCTCGTCATTCTTCCTCTCAGCTACAAACGAGCAGGAAGTGTAAAAGTAAGTACTCCACTGACTGCCATGATATCAACATGATATTGGTTCAAAAGGTTATACTGAATATTGTAAAACCCTTAACTTAAATAAGTCATATCATTCCAGACTGGCCGATTTCCAAGTCAAATGAAAATCACTTAAGGTAACTCCACTCTTCAAAAGTGACAGCAAACACGATTTCACAAATTACCGACCAATCTCTCTTTTGCCTCAGTTCTCAAAAATCTTAGAGAAACGATTTAACTCTCGACTTGAATCTTTTCTTGAGAAGCATCATCCATTCAATGACGGTCAGTATGGCTTTAGGTCCAAACGTACAACCTCAATGGCGATAACTAAAGCTATTGAAGAAATGACTAATGCACAGGAGCATGAAAGATATGCAGTTTGTATCTTTAATGATCCAAAGAAAGCCTTTGATACCATTAATCATTCAATTCTACTAGATCATGGGTGTCAAACTCTGGCCCGTGAAATTTCATTTGGCCCTTGAGGCAATATCAAATTAACATTAGAGCTGGCCCGTCAGTATTATACAGCGGCGGTGTTGCTATAAAACTACATTCACCACTAATACTCATACTTGCCAACCCTCCCGATTTTCCCGGGAGACTCACAAATTTCAGTGTCCCTGCAGAAAATTTCCAGGGGGCAACCATTCTCCCGATTTCCACGCGGACAACGATATTGGGGGCGTGCCTTAAAGGCTCTGCTTTAAACATCCTCTACAACTCTTCGTCACGTCCGCTTTTCCTACATGGAAACAGCTTTCCCGCTCAGTCACATAATATATGCGGCTTATACATGCACTGACAAGGGAATGCAAGGCATACTCGGTCAACAACCATACAGGTCACACTGAGGGTGGCCGTATAAACAACTTTAACACTGTTACAAATATGCGCCACACTGTGAAACCACACCAAACAAGAATGGCTAGTACATTTTGGGAGAACATCCGCACCGTAACACAACATAAACACAACAGAACAAATAACCAGAACCCCTTTCAGCACTAACTCTTCCGGGACACTACAATATACACCCCCTGCTACCACCAAACCCCGCCCACCTCAGGTTGCTTCAGTTCAAAGCGTGAACTAACATCCAAGAAAAGATGCCAGGTATCTGGCTTGGGCACATCAGATTAGATCAGTGTGTCGCAAACTGAGCAGTAAAAATGACTGACTGGTTGATTTATTGTTTGTTATTTTATTTTCAAATTTATTGCACTGTGGAAAAAGTTTATTTTGATATTTACCTCAGAAGGCTGCAAATAGAAAAGAGGCATTCAATTTTTATTTAAATTTTATTTGATATGCCATAGATTTTTTTAAATTATTATTATTATTTAAAACTCGATGTTGCATGTCACTATAAAGTTATATAAGCCTTGCTTGTTCATTATTTAATGGAAAACTTGTTTGGGTCCCTATTAAAAGGTTAATTTCTTCAACCTTGGCCCGCGTATTTGTTCAGTTTTAAAGTTTGGCCCACTCTGTATTTGAGTTTGACACCCCTGTACTACATAAAATGGAAAGATATGGAATTAAGGGGCTGGCTGGTGACTGGTTAAAAAGTTCTTTAACAGGAAGGGTACAGTTTGTAAAAATGGGTCAATTTGTATCTGATAATTTTGGCATTGCTTGTGGTGTCCCCCAAGGGTCCGTGTTGGGCCCAAATTGTTTAATGTATGTATTAATGATATGTTTACTACATCTAAAGTACTGAAATGTATACTATTTGCAGACGACACAAATATATTCTACAGTAGTGATGACTATAATGAGCTCATAAATACAGTAAACAGAGTTAAATATAGTAAAAACAAATGGATGGAGACAAATAAATTATCTTTGAATATAAAACAAACCAAGATAGTGATGTTTGGAAATCGCAACATAACGTCTGAACAGAAAATAAGTATTGATTGTACCGAAATTGAAATCGTAAATGAGAATACATTTTTGGGAGTAATAATTGATAGTAAACTATCATGGAAACCTCATGTCAGACACATTCCAACAAAAATCTCCAAAAGCCTCTCAATTATAAACAAAGCAAAACTATACCTCAATGAAAATGCACTCCGTACTCTATACTGCACCTTGGTACTGCCATACCTTACATACTGTGTTGAAGTATGGGGGAATACTTACCACACAACAATTCATCCTCTGATCATATTACAGAAAAAAGCAGTGCGGCTCATACACAACGTCGGTTATTTAGAACATACTCATCAGGCGGATCGGAGATCGACAGGCGGATCGGTGCGGCGTCTTCAGTAATGCGGACGTTGTACCGATCCATTGTGGTGAAGAAGGAGCTGAGCCGGAAGGCAAAGATCTCAATTTACCGTTCGATCTACGTTCCCATCCTCACCTATGGTCATGACCGAAAGGATAAGATCACGGGTACAAGCGGCCGATATGAGTTTCCTCCGCCGTGTGGCGGGGCTCTCCCTTAGAGATAGGGTGAGAAGCTCTGCCATAATTAACTTAGGTCCCAATACCGAGCCTTGTAGAACCCCATAAGTTACTCTTCTTGATATGTGATAGGTCACATGTATGCAATTTGCACAAGACATGTTTGCTCTTAAAGGCCTACTGAAAACCACTACTACCGACCACGCAGTCTGATAGTTTATATATCAATGATGAAATATTAACATTGCAACAAATGGCAATACGCCGGTATAGTTTACTAAATTAAAATTTTAAATTTCCCGCGGAGTTTCTTGTTAAAAATGTTGCGGAATGATGACGCGTATGATGACTCGTGCGCGTGACGTCTCGAGTTGGAGGGGACATATTAGCCCAGCACCACTAGCGGCTAAAAGTAGTCTCTTGTCATCGCGCAATTACACAGTATTTTGGACATCTGTGTTGCTGAATCTTTTGCAATTTGTTCAATTAATAATGGAGAAGTCAAAGTAGAAAGATGGAGGTGGGAAGCTTTAGCCTTTTGCCACACAAACACTTGTTTAAATATCCCGGAGGTGAAGCTTTACTATGGATCAGAGCGGTCAAGCGAACATGGATCCCGACCACGGTGAGAAAATTGTGGTAAAAAGTCGCCTCTTACCGGATATCAGCGGAACTTCTGTCATGCTGCTGCTGCCGTGACTAATTCCCTCAGACACTGGCGTTAAGACACCCGTGGACACACCCCTCCGACTATCAGGTACTATTTAACTCACTAAAACACTA
The DNA here is from genome assembly GCF_033978795.1 of Nerophis ophidion. Taxonomy (NCBI): domain Eukaryota; kingdom Metazoa; phylum Chordata; class Actinopteri; order Syngnathiformes; family Syngnathidae; genus Nerophis; species Nerophis ophidion. Next base: position 21,097,685 of record NC_084611.1, read on the forward strand.
GCAACACAATAGAAAGATTAGGGATTTCCCAGAATTATCCCACTAAATGTGTCTAAAAACATCTGAATCGCTTCCAATGCAATCGCCCTTTATTTTTTTTCTAGTCCTTCGCTATCAATATCCTCAGCCACAAATCTTTCATCCTCGCTCAAATTAATGGGGAAATTGTCGTTTTCTTGGCCCCAATAGCTCTTTTTGTTGGAGGCTCCCATTAAAAACAATGTGAGGACCCCTCACCCTTGTGACGTCATCGTCTGCAACAACTTCCGGTAAAGGCAAGGCTTTTTTATTAGCGCCCAAAAGTTGCGAACTTTATCGTCGATGTTCTCTACTAAATCCTTTCAGCAAAAATATGGCAATATCGCAAAATAAACAAGTATGACACATAGAATGGACCTGCTATCCCCGTTTAAACAAGAAAATCTCATTTCAGTAGGCCTTTACGTTTCCCATGTGCTCAGTACCTGTCAAAACTGCACATTTTACACTATTTTGTATCCGTATACTGCCCACTTGTGGCAGAAATAAACTCCAAGCGGCATACATCATTTCTTCCATAATTTCATGTGCACTTAATTGCGTAGGCGAATGTGATATTATTTGACTCTGACCAACCCTGTTCAAAGCTTAGTTAGGCACTTCTCCGTTCTTTGGAAACACCGACGCCTTTGCGTTAATGGCATTAGATGAACATGTGTGTGTCTTGCTTGTTTTGTGTCCACAGTAAAGTCTGAAGATTATCAGGATAAACAAAATGCAACACAAGCAGATTGTTAAAATACAATTTATTCGGATCATGTTAAAATGTACAATAAAATAAACAACCGCATTTACAGAAAACATGCATGTAAACATGTAAATGGATGGATGGATGGATGGCTTAAAGCCAACAAGCGAAAGAAGACCAGAAGCCAACAGGTGAAAGAAGACCATCATTTTGACTTGGATTTAAATGATCTCTTTGACTCATTTTGATTAGCTGCTTGTACTGCCCTTTGACACTGTTTTGGTTGAATTAATATATCTTTGTTTCCCTCTATGCTGTAAATGTATGTGTAGCTGGCAATATCGCGAAATGAACCATGAATTGATTAACGTGGACCCGATTTAAACAAGTTGAAAAACTTATTCGGGTGTTACCATTTAGTGGTCAATTGTACGGAATACGTATTGAACTGTCCAATCTACAAACAAAAATATCAATCAATCAATCAATCAAACTCTAGCAAAACAATCAGACCTCAACTTACCCAGCCCCAACTGTTTTGAAATTTCAAGACATAATTACACAGAGCACAAGGAAATATGGTGCATCTGGAAAGCACAGCGCTTCATTTTTAATTTTCTTATGTGCAGCTTTATTGCAAAATTGAATAAGTTAATTTAAGTCCTCAAAGTTCTACACACAGTAAACCCATATTGACAATGTGAATGTTTTTTTTTTTAGAATAGTTTAAACATTTAATAAAAATAAAAAACTAAGAATTCACATGTACATACTGTCAGGCTTGTCCCTGACAGTTTGGCTCTGTTTTAGTTTTTCTTCTGCTTTTTGTCTGTTTCCTGACAGCGCTTTTATTTCCTGCTTGTTTCTCTGAGTGCTGTGTCCCCTCAGCTGCGGCTGATGGGCACCTGGCCACACCTGGTGTCAATCAGCCAGAAACTATTTAGACCTGCTTTCTCCTCCAGTCAGTGCTGGATTATTGTCATCAATACTTGTCATTGAACCTGTAGCTGTTTGCAGCGTGCTGTCTTTTTGTTCCTAGTTCCTGTTCCCTGCTTCCAGTTTGGTTGTTCCTGGTTCGTGTTTTTTTTTTCTTTATTTTTACTTTTGGACATTAAATTATGTTTTCCCGCACATTGCCTGCCGCCATCTCTGCATCTTGGGGTTCGTCATCAACTCAGTGTGACATATACAGTAAGTATTCAAAGCCTCTGCCATGAAGCTCAAAAATGAGTTCAACTGATCATCCATGAGATGTTCTTACAGCTTAATTGGAGTCCACCTGTGGTAAATTCAGTTGGTTGGACATGATTTGGAAAGGCACATACCTGTCTACATATGAGGTCACACACATGACAGTGCATAGCAGAGCACCAACCAAGCATGAAGTCGAAGGAATTGTCTGTAGACTTCCGAGACAGGATTTTTATGAGGCACAAATATTGGGAAGAGTACAGAAAACTATCTGCTGCCTTGAAGGTTCCAATTAGCACAGTGGCCTCCATCATCCGTAAATGGAAGTTTGAAGCTGCCAGGACTCTCCCTACAGCTGTACAGCCTAAACTGAGTGGTCGAGGGAGAAGGGAGGTGACCAAGAACTTGATGGTCACTCTGTCAGAGCGACAGCATTCCTCTGTGGAGAGAGGAGAACCTAACAAAAAGACGACAATCTCTGCAGCAATCCACCCATCAGGCCTGTAGAGTGGCCAGACGGAAGCCGTTCCTTCGTAAAAGTTTGACACTTAAGACCATGAGAACAAAGATCTGATGAGACAAACATTTACCTCTTTGGCGTGAGTGCTAGACGTCATTATTGGAAGAAACCAGGCACCAGTAATTACCAGGTCAATACAGTGAAAGGGGAACATTATCACCAGACCTATGCAAGCGTCAATATATACCTTGATGTTGCAGAAAAAAGACCATATATTTTTTTAACCCATTTCCGAACTCTGGGTGAATTTTGGTGAATTAAACGCCTTTCTATTTATTGCTCTCGGAGCGATGACGTCAGAACGTGACGTCACCATTTTCTCAAACACATTACAAACACCGGCTCTCAGCGCTGTTATTTTCCGTTTTTTCGACTATTTTCTGGAACCTTGGAGACATCATGCCTCGTCGGTGTGTTGTCGGAGGGTGTAACAACACGAACAGGGAGGGATTCAAGTTGCACCACTGGCCCAAAGATGCGAAAGTGGCAAGAAATTGGACGAAATTTGTTCAAAATACGAGGGTGTGGGTAAAGCCGAAGAAATGGTCAGTCGTTTGTTCCGCACACTTTACCGACGAAAGTTATGCTACTACAGAGATGGCAAAATTGTGTGGATATCCTGCGACACTCAAAGCAGATGCATTTCCAACGATAAAGTCAAATAAATCTGCCGCCTGACCCCATTGAATGTGCCGGAGTGTCTGCACATTTTACCGGCGATGCTAAGGCAGACATGACACAGAGATGTATGGATAACCTGCAGATGCATTTCCAATGATAAAGTCAACGAAATCACAAAGGTGAGTTTTGTTGATGTTATTGACTTACGTATGTGCTAATCAGACATATTTGGTCGCGGCATGACTGCCAGCTAATTGATGCTAACATGCTATTTAGGCTAGCTGTATGTACATTTGAAAATATATTTTCATCCAGCGTTTCCCTCCACCCACATTTCATGCCAAACAAACACTTACCAATCAACAGATTTAAGTTGATCCAGTGTCACAAGATGCAAAACTTCCGATTGTTGGTCTGCACATTTTACCGGTGATGCTAAGGCAGACATGGCCGAATAGCGTCAATAGCTATTCGCTCAATAGTTTCAGTTTCTTCTTCAATTTCATTTTCGCTATCTGCCTTCATACTCCAACCGTCCGTTTCAATACATGCGTAATCTGTTGAATGGCTTAAGGCGCTGAAGTCAGAGTCTGAATCCGAGCTAATGTCGCTATATCTTGCTGTGCTATCCGTATTGGCATCACTGGATGACGTCACAGAAAAATGGACGGTGGCTTCACAGATAGTGAAAATCAGGCACTTTAAAGCTTTTTTTACGGATATTCCGGGATGGGTAAAATTTTGAAAAAAACTTTGAAAAATAAAATAAGCCACTGGGAACTTATTTTTATGGGTTTTAACCTTTCTGAAATTGTGATAATGTTCCCCTTGAAGCATTGTGGTGGCAGCATCATGCAGTGGGGATGTTTTTCAGCAGCAGGAACTAGGAGACGGGTCAGCATAGAGGGAAAGGTGAATGCAACAACGTACAAAGACACCCTGGATGAAAACCTGCTCAAGAGCACTCTTGAACTCAGACTGGGGCGACTGTTCATCTTACTGCGGGATGATGACTCTAAGCACACGGACAAGACTTCAAAGGAATGGCTTCAGGAACACGGGGTAAATGTCCTTGAGTGGCCCGCCCAGAACCCAGACTTGAATACAATTGAACATGGTGGGATCTGAAAATGGCTGTGATAGGTGTGCCAAGCTCATACTCAAAAAGACTTGAGGCTGTAATTGTTGCTGAAAGTGCATCAAAAAAGTATTGAGGAAATGCCGTGAATACTTATGCACATGTGATTTCTTACTTTTTTTTTGTTCATACATTTTAAAGAAACTTTAAAAAAATAAAAAATAAATAAACCTTTCACATTGTCATTATAGGGTATAGCGTGTAAAATATGGAGGACACAGTGCAGCGCTGTGAACACTGTCCGGATGCAATTCAATACATTAAGGTGAATGTTTGCTTTTCATTGTCCTCTCTGTCGTCACCCACTGTCTGATGATCTCTGCCTCAGTCTTCCTGGCTTTGATTACTGAGGCCGGATCAGCATCATTGGTCCCTCTGTACGATTATTAAAAACAATGTTAGATTTTTTGGGGGATAATTTTGAAATAAATACATATCTATTAAAAGGGAAACTGCACTTTTTTGTAATTTTGCCAATTGGTCACAATCCTTATAAGAGACAAGAAAACAGTTTTTTTTCTTTTTCAATTCTAATGTGTAATAATCAGCTCACTTTAGGTGGCTAACAACGCAGCTAATGGGAGTGTTCCATTCTGTCTGTAAATCACTCTAAAAAAAACACCAGCAATACTTCATTTAGGTTCCGTAAACCGTATAGTAAACAAGCTGTATCAACATTGTTGTTGTAAAATGTTTTTTTAGCGTAAGAACAGATCACCTTACTCACAGAGACACTCACAGTGCTACGGCAAGATGCTATAGATTCTGTGTCAGCAGCTGAATCGCGTTTGAGTTTGTACTGCACAACACAATGCGAAGGACACCAATCTGTACTGACTGAAAAACATGAACAATCATATTGCATGCAGTATCTGTAACAAATTAGCCCATATTTTATGTTTTGTTTGTACACAAATTAGATGCAATAACAAGCATGATGTGCTGCATGTTATCAGGATCAGTACTGGCCGGTCATGTTTCCAGTAGATTTTTGGAAGTTGAAAAGTTTGTCCTATTGCAGGGTTTGTTAGCAGTTGTAAACAATGTCTCTGTAAATGTGATTCAGTTTCTTTCAGCAGTGTCCCCGTCGCCGGATACATGAAGCATTTCCCCCCATAACAACATTTTGTGCCACTCAGTGCAGTATGGGCACTCCATTTCAACCTTCAACCTTTCACCTTCTTTTAATGCCTAAAAGGACCAAAATACGGTAACTACTGTACATGTCATGAAAGTCTGTTAGGACACAGTACAGGCCAAAAGTTTGGACACATTCTCATTTAATGCGTTTTCTTTATATTCATGACTATTTACATTGTTGATTTTCACTAAAGGCATTAACAATATGAATGAACACGTGGATTTATGCACCTAACAAAACAAGGTGAAATACCTGAAAACATGTTTTATATCCTACTTTCTTTAACATAGCCACCCTTTGCTCTGATTACTGTTTTGCACATTCTTGGAATTCTGTCGATGAGCTTCAAGAGGTAGTCACCTGAAAGGGTTTTTACTTCACAGGTGTCATAGTTTTGATGCCTTCAGTGACACTCTACAATGATGACATTTATATGTAATAGTCATGAAAATAAAGAAAACGCATTGAAATGAGAAGGTGTGTCCAAACATTTGGCCTGTATTGTATATAGACACATACATTTATATTTATATATATACATACATACATACATACATACATGTATATATACATACAAACACATACATACATACATATATGTATATATCGCATCCTACGAGCAATTTTGTATCTTTACACTTGCAAAAAAACCAATATATATCTGTGTTGTTGTCTCTCACAATGATTGTGAACGATAAGCCAAATTTCCCCAAAAATACAGCAATGACAGCTTGCTGTACCTCAAATCTAGATGATGAGCTCCCTCAGAAATGTTGATAGCTATCAGTGATGAACTCAGGGACTTCCGCACCTTAATAAAATGACAGTAATCAAAAGCTGCTTATTTAGATTCCAATTAAGTTAAAGATTTTGTAATCACTTACCCCTCCATTTGCCCATGGGTCCAGATCTCCATTGGAGAAAATGATTTTGCTGGCTGTGGAGAGAGCTGAAAAAAAGCAGGGACCAGACCAAATATATTTATGTATTTTAAAAGTATGCTTACATTTGATGTCTAACATATAAATCTGTCAATTTCCAACCACATGCCAATTAAAGTAAGTATGTTCTGGGTATTTTTGGTATGTTCCACATTGGGCAGTCTAGTAACTTTAAAAAATAAGATTAATCAGTTTTCAAATTAATTAATCATGATTAATCACCATTTGCAACTATGTTTGTAATATGCTTGTTTTCACTGTATGGTCCTAACTAAAGATAAATGACAGGACACAATAACATACAGTAATATATATATATATGACAATGAAATTCTAATTCCAATCAAGCTCAAACAATATCACACACCATTATATAAGTTTTAGATGTATAGTCTTGTTTTCCATTGTTATATTATTTCTTGCCAGACTCTTATTTGTATTTTCTATATCCTGTTTTAACCGCTGGCAGCAGCTTTACTTTGCACGGGTGATGCAAACGTGTGGAATTAGTAATCAGCAATATTTTAAAAGAGCTCAGCGTTTGACAATTGCTGGATTGTTTTCTGCTATGCTACATGTTTTAGACCACTTTGTTGTCTAAAACAATTGAACGCACCTCGCACTCGTAAAGGACACATGTCACATAACATTGGCAGGGTGCTTTCAACTTCTTACCATCACCCCAAAACTGTGTTTTAAGCCAGTCTGGTCTCGGGATCACACCCCACTTTTTGGAGCAGTATTGCATGCGTTCTTTTTCTGTGAAGGTCATTGCAGGGAACATGTCTGTGATGTTGTTGCTCTCATAACAGAGATTTATCTCTGTGCATGCCTGCAAACAAAATACGGAAATGTTAGTAGGATGTAGCAACTTTTTGGGGGACAGTAATATGATAATTATAGTTGCACATGAAGACATCAATCAATCAATCAATCAATGTTTGATTTAAGCCCTTAATCCCAAATGTCTCAAAGGGCTGTACAAGTCACAATGACATCCTCAGTGCCATTTAACCTGGAGAAACCTACACACACGTGAGGTTATGTAAACTCTACACAGTGATGCCCAAATGGATTTTTCAAATCCCCCCATCACCAGACTGTGAAGCCAACATGCAAACCACTCAACCACCTGTCGTTAACCATCGTAACAAAGATCCTTTATTCGAGGGTGACAAAATGGGTCTTACGACACATTCAAATAACTTCCACTTACAGATGTATAATTGTTTGAACTGATGGAATGTTGGGATCTGCAGCAGTTTAGAAATTGTTCCAAAAGGCTTCTCCAAAGTGAATTCCTTGTACTTCCCCATTGTCCACTAGGTCTGTTTTTTGTGTAGCTTATGTAGAAAGATTTCGAGAAAAAATAGAATATTGGTCTCTGCAATCATAACCATGTGTAGATTGATGGCATACAATACCTGGTAATCCCAGGCCATGCTGTTGAAGCCAAGTCCACAGCCGGTAGGATCAGCACACATAACAAACAGGCTATTAAGATCAAAACATGTCAGCAAGCCACTTGCGTTATACACAATCCCTGTAAAATGAAACATAAAGATAGTTGAATCAATTTTTTACTGTTGATAACCATGTATTACTACCTCAATTACATAACTTTAAACGTACATCAAAACATAAAAAATAATATTTAATGTACCTGCAGTATTCCTCAGATTAGCCAAAAGGTCAGCTCCACCAAGCATAGTATCACAAGCAACCTGTCAACAATAAATCAATGTCAGATTGTACATGATGCGCAAATGCAATGAACCAACTTTGTAGCAATGTGGCCTTGTACAAGAAGATTTATACATTCCGAGTAACAACATGGTTGCGAACAAACTCCAAGCTGGCATTGTACCCAATCTTGGTAAAAACATTTATTCATGTTTGCGTCCTAATATCAATCTCCGTGATGCACATTGAACATTCAGTTCTATGTCCTCTTTTCACAGCATCATTACGAGTCAGTGGTTTAAGTTAATGGGATCACTTTCAGTAAATCCTGTTTCCCCTATCAATCCAATCCAATCCACTTTATTTATATAGCACATTCAAACAAGAACGTTTCCAAGGTGCTGGCTGCACAGCCATGTTAAAAACAATATTAAAAACAATATCATGCTCCACCAATGACTGAATAAAAACAAAAAATAAATAAATATAAAACCAATATAAAAACAATATAAAATAAATATGATTACAAATCTTTTTAAAGGGTAAAAGCAATTAAAACAGTAAAATAGAAATCAAAATGTATAAAAAACAGAGTACAAGAGAGGACAGAGGACCACACAACTCAACTTACTCTTTAGGTTTTCGGCTTACGCAGAGGAAGGAATCTCTGGAGAATGGCTGATTTAAATAAAGTTTGCATGTTTAAAAAATAGGGCCATGGACAGGGAGAGGCCAGCCACTCCAACATCTACACTCAATTCTACGTTAATTGGGATGAACAAAGGTCATATGCTTGGATTCTCGGTGTGCATACATATGGTTATTTTTGTGCTTATGATGTTTTCTACATTTGAACATACACCATGTTTGATTAAGAATCCATGCAAGTGTTTGTACATGAGGGTCCAGAAAAAGTCTTCAGATATGTGGATACCCAGGAATTCCATTCTGGTGACTTGTTCCACAACCAACTCATTGATGTACAACGGACAATGCAGTGGGCCGCTTTTCTTCCGGGAGTCAATGATGAGGTCTAAAGTGTTGATGGTAGTGAAGAGCCACTTATTATCCTCACACGTAACATTCAGACACTGTACCTCCTCCCTATTGCTGTCTTATTGTTGTTACCGATGAGGCCGATCACCGTGTGTCATCTGCAAATTCCATGATGGAGTTAGATACATGCAGAGGTCAACAGTCGTAAGTAAAGAGGGAATAGATGACTGGTCCACTGTGTCGGATATAAGGGTGGAGGAGCATGTGTCAGAAGATGTCCTGACCTAACATGCTATGGCCTGTTGGTCAGAAAATCCATTATCTATTTTGGTCATCATGTAAAGAGAGGCACATGGCTTTCCTACTAAAAATTGACGAACAATCAAATCAAGAAATCGGCATAAGTAAAAATTAAAATGTATTAAATTGTTTGCACGCACAAATCCAAGTACATTTCTTTGTTACATCCCAATCAACTTGAAATAGAAAAAATAATTGCCTCAACTTTCCCCTTTCTTTTCTGTAACGGTGTTGCTCCTGCTTTTGCAGACAACTGATTGCAGGAGGTTTGTGATGTCACCCATGTAACCTCTTATTAAAGATGATTGGCTGGTCAAGCATGTCTCCAGACCTCCTTGTCAAAAGGAAGGGGAAGGACCGTAAGGTCTGTAACATACCCTAGTGGTCTGTAATATCTCTGTCATGATGTAATAAAGGAGTGAATTCAAAAGGCAACCTGTGGAGATCAAGTGAATTCAATGCCCAAAAAAGTTAAGGCAGTGCTGTAAAATGAGGGTAGCCACCCAAAATATTGATTTTAACTTCTCACCACCAGCAGTTTCTTTATTAGATAAATACTTTCTCTAGGGCTGTGTGTTATTTTAAAATGACGGAACATTGACAAAAGTATACAAACTACACACTGTACTTTACATGTATCAAGTGCCATTTAATTAGTGTTGTCCCATAAAAGGACATAAGAAATAATTTCATAAATATGAGGGGTGTAATCACTTTTATGAGGAAAATTAAGTTTTATCAAAGAGTTCTGACGGACCGCTCCTTCAAGCTTGGGTCCTCTACGATTATGCGTAAGATTTTGGCTGCTTCCAGTATTCCCTTTCTGTGTATAGTGATATCAAATGTTGTTCCTAAAACCATCCACCAGGCTTGGGGGTTTTTGCCTCCAGTACCCCGATCGCTACTGGCACCGTTGTTGCCTTCCACCCAACATTTTCTCTGGCTTTTACTTTAGCCTTTGATATTTCTTGAGCTTTTCATGTTTGTTTTTCCCAGATTTTGGCTTGGGATTGCTACATCTATCCTCAACCCTACCTTTTGATGCTTAATAGGTCAGGTTGGTTGGCCACCACCTTTGATGGTGTCCGTCATCTTATCTCTGGGACTTCTAATCCATATTTGGTACACTATGCTTGCTACTTGGTTAATTTGCTAAAGGCCTACTGAAACCCACTACTAGCGACCACAAAGTCTGATAGTTTATATATCAATGATGAAATCTTAACGTTGCAACACATGCCAATGCGGCCGGTTTAGTTTACTAAATTGCAATTTTAAATTTCCCGCAAAGTGTCCTGTTGAAAACGTCGCGGAATGATGACGCTTATGTTGATGCGTGCATGTGACGTCATTGGTTGTAGCGGACATTTTATCCCAGCACCACTCACGGCTAAAAGTCGTCCGATTTAATAACATAATTACACAGTATTCTGGACACCTGTGTTGCTGAATCTTTTGCAATGTGTTCAATTAATAATGGGTACTACAAAGAAGAATGCATTTGGTGGAAAGCGGTGTATTTTGGCCGGCTGTAGCAACACAAACACAGACGGTGTTTCTTTGTTTGTTGTGAAGCTTTAATATGGAACAGAGCGGTCAAGCGAACATGTTTCTCTACCACATGTCAACCGGCAGGTTTCGGTGAGAAAATTGTGGTAATAAGTTGGCTGTTACCGTAAACATGAGCAGAGCTTTTGTAGTACTTCCTGCAGCAACTGTCAAAAAGGCAGCTGGGACTTTCTTGGCTCCTTCATGGCTTCACTCAGAGACACTGGCGGTCACCACAGCCCTCCGACTTTCAGGCATGACTTTATAATCTCACTAAAACACTAGTAACACAATAATCAGATAAGGGATTTCCAGAATTATCCAAGTAAATGTGTCTAATAACATCTGAATCCCTCCTGCCCACGTCTTTTTTTTTTTCTTCTAGTCCTTCAGTCTCACTATGTTCATCCACGAATCTTTCATCCTCGCTACAATTAATGGGGAAATTGTCGCTTTCTCGGTCAGAATCTCTCTCGCTGCTGGTGGCTACGATTGTAATTAATGTGCGGATGTGAGGAGCCCTCACACCCATGACGTCACGCGCACATCAGCTTCTACTTCCGGTAAAGGCAAGGCTTTTTTATTAGCGACCAAAAGTTGCGAACTTTATCGTCGATGTTCTCTACTAAATCCTTTCAGCAAAAAGATGGCAATATCGCGAAATTATCAAGTATGACACATAGAATGGACCTTCTATCCCCGTTTAAATAAGAAAATCTAATTTCAGTAGGAAATATGCCATAACTGTCTGAATTTCACACCCTCTAATGATCTTGTGTATAGTGCCTGTATTTGTGATGCCATGCTGTCTTTTACTCCACTCAATTCCATCTACTCGTATGTTTTGTGATGTTAGCCACATCTTCAATTTGTCAGCAGTGCATCGAATCGTTTAACATTGAAAGAAAACAATCCTGACCAGGCAATGCAATATAAAACATTAACATCATACCTTGACAGGGTTGGCAGGCATGTTGCCCATGAAGTGGGTGCTGTAAGGATAATCCAACATGGCCATCAGCGTGAATGCGTTCCGAAGCAGGCCATTTAACTGGTAAATGTCCCCTGCAGATGATGGACGCTTACACAGGGTGAATGCAGACTGGATTTCCATGTAATCTAACAAAGTTAACAAAAAGAACAATAAATGTGAATTCATATTAGGACAAACACTAAATTAAATTGCCTAGTCCATGGGCTTCAAAACTAAGTGTGACCGGCTTCCAGGAAAACACAAAATGAATATTTGTGTGATAGTGCTGGCATGAGCAAACTTTTAAATTTAGTCTCAGTGGTCTGTTAGAATTATAGATTTCAAGTTTATATACATACAAAATGTTACTTCTATAATTGTACGAATCAACCAGGACATATGTTATAGGTTGTATTCACCTGACGGCACATGAACTATGTGAGACTCGAAGAGGTGGGCCAACGAACATCTCTTGTCATAGCGTTCTGAGGAGCATTTTGCTTTTCCCGAAGAAAAATGCCCTATGCTTGCATTTTGTGAGGCTGTTGAAATTGTTTAAAATGTGAAAAGGATTAAAGTTTCTCTTAGCGGTAAGATTTAGGCCCCTTGCATACTCGGATAGTTCGCACTTTGTTTGCTGCACATCGTTTACTTCCGTTCGAAAGTCATGGGATGGAATACAACCTATTTGACCAGTAAAGAAGGTAAATCAGTATGCTCCCTTTTCAGTACTTTAAATGTCTGAAAGTTATTTTACATGCTAAAAGTTATACAATGGCTGACCACTTTAAAAAACAGATTTTAATTATCCAGTTTTTACTTAATAAGACACTTAGAATACAAACAGATAAAGGATTGGGTTTGACCTATTAACAACAAAATATTAAAGGGGAACTGCACTTTTAAAAAACTGTTGGCCTATCATTCACAATCCTTATGTAAGAGAAAAACACGTTTTTTTTATGCATTCTAAATAGTAAACAAATGCAATGAAAAGCCTGCTTAAATTGAAACCTATGGGAGTATCTTTATTCTGCCTATAAAATCCCTTAAAAAACATCCAAACACCTCCATTAAGGTTTCATATACACGTGTATATGTAATGTCGTAACGGGCACATTTATAATAACATTTAATATTTACGTATTTTTCTCATTGTTAATTAAGCATATGCAGCGCATTAATTTCAAAAAAACGCATCACAATGTTCGCTTTTTTTTCAACATCCTCTGTATAAGAGCCAACAAATATAATAAAAATATTTCTTATGTACAATATCTGCTGTCATTACGATGCAAATTGACAGAATCTTGTTATAGTCCCGTTTAGTTGAAGAATGACTCATAATCCTTGCGAAGAAAAGGGAAATAAAAAACAAGCGTCTTTTTGTGTCGATATTAAAATGTAGCAATTGGTTGGACTACATCCTCATCCTTCTACTATCCAGGTGAGAGGCATGATTTTATTTACAATAAACTTCAACTAGCAAGGAAGCAGCTTTACCATTGGATGATGTCTATATATGCACAAAAACTTGTGATCACGACACCGCTATAAATAGCTTGTCTGTGTTATCGCTTATAAGAACAAGCACTTGGTTAATATTTCAGTCACAAAATGTAAATGGGGTATTGTTGGCAGTTAGTGGATAGTTATTTATTGGTTTATATGGTTCGAATAAAGGAGCTCCCATTTGCTCAGTTGTAAGTTATCTTTTATTTACGAGTTACAATGCAAAACAAATACATTTGTCATGTCTATCATAATGATTTTGAACGATATTCCAAAAAAAAAAGAAAAAGAAAAAGGGAAGTTCCCCTTTTGGAATGTGAACGTCCTTCCGTGTTTCCTTCCCAGAAAACTTCCTCGACATCTTTTGCCATCAAGCAATGGCATTAAACATGGCAAAACATCAGAACACATAATAAAAAAAACAAATGGTGTTTTCTGTATGATGTCACTGAAGTTGATGATAAATATCACTGGGTGATATTTAACACCCAGTGATTCTGGGTGATAAATATTACCCAAAATCACTAAATGTATTATTAACATGCTGTCACTTCGCCTTTGATGAACATTACCCCGTAGTTATTTCTGGCCTGTGCAATTATATATATTGAGTAAAATATCCGTCAAATAAACACACTAAATAAATAAAGATTGTTTTGCTGTCTCTCACCATCTTACGGGCTTGCGCTTCGGTAAACAAACCTTCACCCACTCAACTTTCTATCAAAGCCTCATCTTACTGGAGCTGTGACGCAGTCCCTACGATTACCGTAATGGCCCATATATCGCAAGAAAATGCATATTCTTGAGCTTCAGAAGCAATTGGAATCAATTTCTTGCAGTATTTGAAAAATAGAAATGCAAATCCTATTGCCATCCACAGCTTTGATGTTAAAGGTTTAAAAATAATTTGGAAACATTGGCAGAGAGGTTAGTGCGTCTGCCTCAAAATACAAAAGTCCTGGGTTCGATTCTGCGCTCGGGATCTTTCTGTGTGGAGTTTGCATGTCCTCCCCGTGACTGCGTGGGTTCCCTCCGGGTACTCCGGCTTCCTCCCACCTCCAAAGACATGCACCTTGGGATAGGTTGATTGGCAACACTAAATTGGCCCTAGTGTGTGAATGTGAGTGTGAATGTTGTCTGTCTATCTGTGTTGGCCCTGTGATGAGGTGGCGACTTGTCCAGGGTGTACCCCGCCTTCCGCCCGTTTGTAGCTGAGATAGGCTCCAGCGCCCCCCGTGACTCCAAAGGGAATAAGTGGCGGGCTGTATATGGCCCATGTCTGGGGTAGTATGTATGACCAGTTTTCTGATTACCTTAGACTCTTTAACTTATTTGCTCACTTTATGAAGCAAGAATCAATGCATTTTGACTTTCACACAACTCAAGTTTGCTTTTTTTAATTTTTTTTTATGCAGTGGCAGAAGCCTTATGGAGATTTCAAGACGAGGCCCACTTCCCACTTTCAAAACTGCATATTTATTAAATTCAAAGCCAGGAAACAAATCAAGCTTTTACCTTGCAGTTCACCTAATGTTTTAAGCTGATGAAAAGCTTCTTTAACAGCATCTCTGCATTCTGGGGCAATGCTCTCAAAATCCTGTTTAAGAGAAAACAAAAACAAATATTTAACAAATAAATACTACACGTTATAGAATTCTCTTTTTTACAGTGTGCACATGAAGCTTGTACACACCTAAACATATACGTTTGTTAATAAAATTCCCCTCAAGTTGTAAGCAAAGGTCCACGCACTTCACCAGCAGAATGTCCCATAACAGGTCAAAGAATTAATTTTCTCAAGTCATATAAATCGATTTGTGATTAGTTACAGTAAACTATTTATTTGGATCATTTAAATTAACTCGCAAAAAAATCTGATCACTGAGCATATAGCGGCCTGCGCCTCCTTTCAAGTTACGTAGATGAGCATGCGCGGTCAAAATCCATCCATCCATCCATGTTCTACCGCTTATTCCCTTTGGGGTCGCAGGGGGCGCTGGTGCCTATCTCAGCTACAATCGGGCGGAAGGCGGGGTACACCCTGGACAAGTCGCCAACTCATCGCAGTGCGGTCAAAATAAATTGCATTATTAATCTGCATTTATACATGATTAACGGGATAATCTTCTGTGATTAATCACATACATTAACCCAATAACTTTGACAGCCCTAGATAAAATTTATTTTTTCTGCAGAAATTCATCACTAAGACTTACTCTCTTGTCAAAAAAGCCTTATCTACCTCTAAGCGGCTATGACACAGCTACGGTATTCTGAATATACGGTAATGTCCCGTTTATCATCGAATAGAGACTTTCAAAAACAGCTCTTGATTTATAATAGTTTAAAAACAGAATCAAAAATAAAACTGCAAAAATTTGAAAATCCAATCGTCAGCAATAATAAATTTAGCATTAAAAATGTATAACAGTTGTTAGAGTCTTTGATTCATGCTGCGTTCACACTTGGGCGGAAGCGCATTGACAGCATAAGAGGTCTAAGACCACCTCTTCATGCAGTCCTATTCAGCTTGTTTGGATGCAGCCATTAGCTGTAATTACCATTGAAGACACCAAGGTCATATCCTTTGTATGTTTTTAGATGACAAAAAAGATGATATGACTGACTGTAAATGTACTTTTTGTAGGACATTGTGTGTGCTGTACATCACCATCGGTAGAACATTCTCTCTCACTACATGATTTTTGGTCGTGCAAAGCCCACTAAAACGTTAACAACTTAACGCAAATAAGTCCACCTTTACTTTAAACATTGCTGTCAACATGTTAACATTAAGTTATACAAATGTAACTAATGTTGCTTTCACCTGAATTAAATTGATGTAAAAGCAAAATGTCCTCCATCATGAGGTGGCGACTTGTCCAGGGTGTACCCCACCTACCGCTCAAATGCAGCTGAGATAGGCTCCAGCACTTCCCGCGACCTCGAAAGGAACATGGGTAGAAAATGGATGGATGGACTTCCGCTGGCTCCGTGGCGGCCGTCATTAGTACTTGCAGCACAAATCAGAAGATCTTGCGTTTGAACCCTGGTCGTGGTTGAACATTTAGTATGTTTTTTAAATTTATGTTTTGATTATGTTAAAATTGTTTAATATGCTAAACTTCAGGATATTAATACAAAGGTGGACTGTTACAAAATCATTCTGATTATCAAAGATGTTGGATAGTTATAGCTCAATTACAACTAGTGTTATTCTGGAAATTCATTATGTTGCCCAAGGTAGTATAATTTATATGGTGCAGAGATACCCATGGTTTCAGTCTTTCAAAGTTCCTCTTAGACAACCAATTTTTGACCTTGGTATTTGTCAAAAGCTACTTACGACCCTGGACGCAGCATGGTTTAGATCAGGGGCCTGTAACCTTTACTATTAAAAGATACATTTTTCCGCATTGCCCACTAAAGAAAAATAGTGTAGAGCCAGCCGCAAAACGCTACACAGCTTATAAATTATAACATTTTTATATTTTTCACATTTTATTTTACAGGAAAAGCGAATCTGAAATTAACATATTTTTAATTTTCTTTTTTGGCAAATATTCATGGTTAGCTTACCCAAAGGGTTACAAGCTCGAGAAGCTGAACTGACCACACAGGCTTTCAGTCTCTTTTACTTGCCTTTCTTGCGCTTCAGAAATTAGACAGTGCGCATTCATGGCCTAACAGACAATCTGAAATTATAGAAGTCTTTTTAAAACTGCTAACTTTACTCACTCCAGGGTTAAAACAAATCTCAGGGAGCCACAACAACAAGGCAGAAGAGCCACATGTATATAAATTGGGCCGCAAGTTGCAGATCGGGTTCAGATGATCACCAAATAAACCACATCCTCTTTGAGTGCAAACCATGTGACAGCTAGCCCGGGGTTGGCTGGGTACCAGTCTAGAGTGTACAGTGTATCCGTCACTTCCCAAAAGTGGGACTCCAGCTAACCCATTAATGAACATAATGACAAAAAAATCAATACATGCATAATCGTGCACATTATTAGAAAAAAAAAACACAGTGTACATTCATCCAACTTACATTTGTGACATCTCGAAAGAACTGCCCAGGATCACTCAGCCCAGCAACTGACAGTATGGGAGCACTGGCAGCGAGAGCTCCCGCTACAATGTTTGGGTACTTTATTCTCATATAGACGGACAGCATTCCGCCATAACTGTTGGGATAGAATGTAACAGATGCATGTTGGTTTTGACTTTGGAGAGTCGATCAACTTTGCAACACATGGAATTTGCAATGAAAGTTCAATTACATTTGGCGGAATTTTACAGTAGATTTAGTTACAATTGGTGACAATGGTTGATGATTTTATTGACATAGTACATTTTTGAAGGGCATGTTGTCCATCCATCCATCCATCCATTTTCTACCGCTAATTCCCTTTGGGGTCGTGGGGGGCGCTGGTGCCTATCTCAGCTACAATCGGGCGGAAGGCGGCGTACACCCTGGACAAGTCGCCACCTCATCGCAGGGCCAACACAGATAGACAGACAACATTCACACTCACATTCACACACTAGGGCCAATTTAGTGTTGTCAATCAACCTATCCCCAGGTGCATGTCTTTGGAGGTGGGAGGAAGCCGGAGTACCCAGAGGGAACCCACGCATTCACAGGGAGGACATGCAAACTCCACACAGAAAGATCCCGAGCCCGGGATTGAACCCTGACTACTCAGGACCTTCGTATTGTGAGGCAGACGCACTTACCCCTCTTCCACTGCGAAGCCCAGGGCATGTTGTATTTATCAATATTCATTCAGCTTTACATGAGACTCATCTTATGAAGGCTCATCTACTAAAAATAAAATCCACAAGTCTACGTATTTGCTGGTGTACTGTTGTGCTTGCAAGATTATGTATTGTGAAAATTGTTAAAGTTGTCACGTCGCTTGCAAAATACATTTCAGTGCTATTAGACTTTTAAGGAATGGGGTAAGACACAAAATGTTTACAAACATAACTGAATCTTCTTGGAAATGTCCGCCATGCAGACAGAAACAGAAAGACCTTTTGTTATTAAAGTTTAATTTCCGCAGTGTTAAGGCTCGTTGGTGGAAGGACTCAAAGGCAGAGTTGACAGATCAGATACAGGTAGGTTTATTCCAAAAAAAGTTAAATACGTGCGAAAGCAGCCCAAACAAAGGCAGAGGTACCAAAGCGTGAGGCAATAGGCTAAGTCAAAGGTCAGAAAAAGGTAGACAAGAACACATAGGTTGAACGCTAGGACGTGACATGAATGGCAACAAACTCGAAACAAGACTGAATGACAGGGGCAGGTAATGAGCTGTGATGGGAAGCATCTGGGTGGCATGACAAGCAGCGCAACACAACTCTACCTAATATCAATGAAGTATCATGTATCTTACCTTCCACCAAACACAATGACAGGACAATCTGTGGCTCCCAGCTGATGTTTCAACACACTGATCATGATGGCGTAATCAGCAATTGCCTGTTCCACTGTCAACAGGCCAATCTTTTCAAGGTTGAAGGAATCATTGCCGAAAGGGAGAGACTTGCCGTAGTACCTCTGTGAAATGGAGAAAATTTGAACTTAATGAGTTTTACAGTAATTTTGAACTTAATGACTTTGAGAGTAATAACGGTTTATTGCAGGGGTCTCCAAACATTTTGACTCAGGGGTCGAATTAGGTTAATTGGGCTGTATCCATATATATATATATATATATATATATATATATATATATATATATATATATATATATATATGTTCTACATCTTTGAATTCAACTCATGAAAAATGGGAGCAAAAACAAAAGCGCTGCATTTATATTTTTGTTAAGTATATATACTCACAGCATAAACATAATGGAGGTGTTTGGATGTACTTTTTAGGGATTTATAGGCAGAATAGAGCAGCTCCCAAAGGCTCAATTTTAAGTTGACTTTTGATCGCATATATTTGGTATTTAGAATGCATTAAAAAAGAAAAACATGTATTTTTGTCCTATATAAGGATTGTGATATGCATAATTATAAACAAATAAAGTTCCCCTTTAAAGTAACATATTCATTATTTTACCTTGTATTTAGTTACATTTATTTAAGTAATTTTGGTAGTAATTTGATTATTTTTTTGGTGAAGTAACAAGAAATTATAATCAAATTACTGGCAAATTAATTTTGAAGGTAATTTGCCAGGGGTGGCATAAATAATACATTTTGGAATTAATCATGGTTGTTATTGTAATGGTTCTTATTCGATAAAAAAAAAAAAATTAAATCGATTTTTTTTTTTTTTTTTTTTAAATCTGTCATGTCCATCCACTCAGGTAAATGATATTGTTGATGTAGATGGCCACATCTGCTGTAAATAATTGCTTTCTTTAGAAAAGAGAAGTGGGGGATACATCTCTTGTTGCCATATTTGTATTTGACTGTCTTAAATGTTTGGGTAGATTTGTATTACTTTTAAGTTATATAGAAATTTTTATCACAGCTGTTTATTTTATGGAGGAATGTTGTTTATCATTGAACCGGCACCCAATGTTATTAAAAAGTATCGATTTTAAATTGAGAATCATTATAAATAGAGAATAAAATTGGAATCTAATTTTTAACCCTAAGAATCAAATCATGTGGTACCCAAAGATTCACAGCTCTAAAGTTTGCCTAACACTGGGCACAAGGGACTGAGAAACACACCAGCTACCTTCACGTTGGCCACTCAAACCACCTAAGCCAATCTTGTTTAGGGCTGCAAGGATGTAATACCTATTTATTGTGTTGATGTAAACATATTGCTCCTGATGACTCAGGTGTTCAGTATTTTGCTCAAACGTTACTTTGCCGATGAAGGAACCTTTGTGTTGCTCTCAGCTATATGATAAGACTTCATTTCTCAGTGCTGGTGTCATAATTATACCACGTTTCTTACATGTTCGGCAAATATGACCAAGGCTTCCTGTTGAGCAGCCAATTCAATGAGAAAGCCTGTATTGAGGGCAAAATCCCAGACATCTCCTTCATTGCCAGTGTAGAAAAAGATGGGACCATATCCAGTCTTCCAGTATGAATCTGCAATGAAAGAAAGAAAGAGTGAAAACAATAAGCACATTCTTGTTTCAAATTCGAAAGTGTCAGTCGTCGCAAGATTTACCAGTGATTAGGTATCGTTGAAGAAATGTCCCATTCCCCATAGCGTTGAAGTTGAAGTGGTCAAGACTCTGCGTGAAATACTTCTCTTTGAAATTGAGTTGTGCCGGGTATCCATGTTTTCCTGTCTAATAAAATGAAAATCACATTGCAATCTTTAATAGATCGAACAAAGTTCAAAAATCGGTTTCAAGTTTTGTTGCTTTCAAATCTCCTGCTGATGTTGTGAAGCCTAGGGTCCTACCTATCAGAGCCGTAAACTTAGCTTTTTCACTACGAACACAAGTGCCCCTAAATGAAAAAAAAAAAAAATTGTAGTAGAGAAAATATTTACAACAGTGGTTCTTAACCTGGGTTCGATCGAACCCTAGAGGTTCGGTGAGTCGGGCTCAGGGGTTCGGCGGAGGTCAAAACACAACCGACTCATTGTGTAAATGAAAACTTCTCCCTATCGGCGTATTACGGATACGGCAACAGCAGAAGTAATTTGTTGTGAGTTTATGCGCTGTGTTGGTTTTGTTCTTTGAACAAGGTGATGTTCATGCACGGTTCATTTTGTGCACCAGTAAAAAAACATGGTAACACTTTAGCATGGGGAACATATTCACCATTTGTTACTTGCTTATTAACGTGCAAATTAGTAACATATTGGCTCTTAACTAGTCATTATTAAGTACGTATTAATGCCTTATTTGGCATGGCCTTATTATAACCCTAACTTTCTAACCCTGGCCCTAACCCTCTAACCCTAACCCTAACCAAATAACTCCAAATTAAGTCTTTGTTACTTAGAATTAGGGCTGCAAAAACTAATCGATTAAATTGATTAAAATCGATTATAAAAATAGTTGGTGATTAATTTAGTCATCGATTCGTTGGATCTATGCTATGCGCATGCGCGGAGACTACTTTTTTTTTATTTATCTAAAAAATATATATATATTTTTTTTTTAATACACTGCAACATTTACAAACAGCTGAGAAACAATAATCAAAATAAGTATGGTGCCAGTATGCTGTTTTTCAACAAAATACCGGAAAGGATAGAAATGTAGTTTGTCTCTTTTATCCGATTATTAATCGATTAATCGAAGTAATAATCGACAGATTAAACGACTATCAAATTAGTGCAGCCCTACTTAGAATATGTTCCCCTAGTGTCCAAAAAACTCTAAATCAATTATTTGTTATTTAGAATATGTTCCCCATACTAAAGTGTTACCAAAAACATATACCGTATTTTTCCGACTATAAGTCGCTCTGGAGTATAAGTCGCACCCACGGCCAAACTATGAAAAAAACCTCGACTTATAGTCCGAAAAATACGGTAACTCTGTCTTGAATTTGAAAAAAAACATTTAAATTGTATTTTTCCCTAAAGAAGGGTTCGGTGAGTGCGCGTATGAAACAGGTGGGTTTCGGTACCTCCTTCAAGGTTAAGAAGCACTGATTTAGAAGCAATATGAAGTTTCCTAAATAACACAATTTCATTATTAACACTCGAACAACATACACATGTACACTTATACATACAAACACAGTGCTGTCATAAGGCCAGATGCAACCCTCAACTAAACATCCTTGTCCAAAAGGTTTTTGTGGTCAAGTCATACCACACCATGCTGTACACATGTACTAAGCTACACATACAGCCACATAAAATGACTGACATCAAATCACATGCAATTACATCACTGATCATAATAGTACAGTACTTATACACATTCAGAATTACCAGTGAACGTTACCGCTAAAGGTGCTACCAAACCACCAGTGTAGGTGAGTAGTAATCAAAATGTAAGAGGCAGTTTATCATTTCAAATAGTTGTTAACTTAGGCCCGGACGATAAGCCCTAAGAATAAAATCTACCATTTGTTCACAAAATATTATATTTATGATTTGTTACCAGTTTTTTCACTACTTTTTAAAGAAATTAATAATTAATATATCTTTTTTTGTCCTTTCCAGCCATTCAGGCAAATCATATTGTTGATGTAGATGCCCATATCTGCTGTACAGATTTACTTTTCAAAGGAGAAGTGCAAGATAGTTCTTTACTTAATTGTATTTGACTTCATTTTATGTATATAATGTTTTCCGCAGCTGGACCGGAGCAGGAGGGGATAGAAAGGGAGGAATTTTGAGGGGGAAATTGCGGTGACAAGAGGGGGATAAGACAGAGAGACAACAACAATGAAACAACATCAGCCAATATGATATGCACAAATATGATATGAAAAACGATAGCAAATAAGCAGTCAGTGAAGTGAATACTACTAACATCCATTTTCTACCGCTTATTCCCTAACATAGAAATGACAATGAACATTATTGCACTGTACATCGACAAATAAAAATACCAATAGATGTAGCACTATTGATAATGGATAATAATAATTACCTTTAATATCAAGACACACAATTCATCAACATCGCCAACATATTTGTTCACTTTCCACACTTTTCATAAAATTCACTCACAAAAGTAACAATATTAAAAAACAGCAGTACACCATAGTGCAGTATATAACAGTATAAACACTGGTTTTCGCACTACTGTAGTATAGATAGGGATGATGTTCGTTAAGAAATGATCGAGTTCGAGTGCATTATTGAAGCCTCTTATCGAACCGATTCCTTATCGAATCTCTTATTGAATCCAGATAAGTTGTTGTGGTGCACTGAGTTCCAAAAGCCATAGATGTTGTATGACTGGGCCGGCACGCTGTTTATATGGAGGAAAGGCGGGTGTGACTGACAACAGCATGCGGACGTTAAATAAAGGGTGAAGGTTTCAGGTGAGAGGGGACCCTAAAGACACGCCCCCCGTGAGCATATAGTGCAGTATGTGCGTTATAAATTTAAAAATTGCCGACAAACACCAACATGGACGAGGTGCCGCTCACTTTCAACATACCGGTGAAGCACACTGGAGAAGAAGGTGACCAGCACGGTAGGGGGAAAGAAAAGTCGGCTTTTACTGATGTGCTAGCTTGCTATGCTAATGGTCAATGAGACAGACTTTGAAATTGAGGGGAGGTAATCTAGCGTGTTTGATGGAGAATTTGCCCAGCTGTTCATTTCGGACACAGAAGATGAGGACTTTGACGGATTTGTGGATGAGGATTGATCAAAAAATAATGTGAGTATATTGATAAATACTTCAATAAAAGTACAACCCAATTCAGCTTTGCTCCTGCTGCCTTTTTAAAACAGCGTCCATTAGTGGTGTAACGGTAAACAAAAATTTCGGGTCGGTACGTACCTCGGTTTAGAGGTCACGGTTCGGTTCATTTTCGGTACAGTAAGAAAACACCAAAATATACATTTTTTGGTTATTTATTTACCAAATTTGTAAACAATGGCTTTATCCTTTTAACATTGGGAACAATATAATAATTCTGCCCACGTTAATCCACATTATACTGCCTCAAGTTGTTGCTTTAATTAAATAAAATGACAAAACCTTTCTTCTACATATAAAAAGTGCAACATTAAACAGTTTCAAGTCAACTCATCATGCTTAATTTATTACAGCATTTGGGAAGCCTGTAGTTGACTTCTATTATGTAAATGTTATATTTGTAATAACATGTGGTAGCAGGGACCCTGCCATTCAAAACTAAGCTGCTACATTACTAATGATTAACGTAACTATAGCTGAAAAAATAGTACAACAACAATAGGAGACTATTCATCACAGTACACCATGGAGTTCAATGAAATAACAGACAGACAGGGCTTTGCTGCCCCTAACACACACACACACGCACGCACATAGCAAAATGAGCTAACGTTACACTAAAAGCTAACTAGCCTTCACCTCAAGCCAGAACTGCGAGCGAGCTGAGCTGCAGTTTAAGATCCTAGAAAGTCAATGGGCTCAAAGTGATGTTTAGAAAGTAGTTGACTTGGAAGTGTTTATTATCATTAGGGGAGAGTCCGCTGCTCCCCTGCTAAACACCTATCTGCTCGACGCTGAAGCAGTGACTCCATGCACTCTGAATACGCACTGCTAAATGGCTGTTACATCGCTCTGAATACGCACTGCTGATTGGCTTTGTATGTAACCAATCAGATGGTTGTGTGGGCGGTACAAATGCTTGATGCTGAGACCGAGGCAGAAAGCATAGCAGCTTGTGATGACTTACAAACTCGTTTGGTACGCCCGCGTGCCAAACCGAAACCCCCGTACCGAAACGGTTCAATACAAATACATGTACCGTTACACCCCTAGCGTCCATGCACGCTAGCGTACGTTTTAAGCTAACGTATGTTTAACCATGCCTGCGTCCAAAAATACGCCGCACCTTATAAGTTAAATACATAAATAGCACTTCTAAATGATACAGCGCCTTTTAATACAGTGCAACTTATGGTCGCGAAAATACGGTATAGTGGCTTTGATAACGGGAACCGGTTCTCAAAAAGGGATTTGAATCCATGGAATCGGTTCTTTTCTTATCGAATAATCGGGAGAACCGGTTTTAAACACCATCTCTAAGTGTAGAATAACAAAAGAGACACAAAAAGCATTTGTTTTTCTGTGGTTCTAGCTTAACATTGTGGTAGTATTTAATGTAATAGAATGCGCATATCCATCCATCAATCCATTTTCTACCACTTGTTCCTTTTTGGGGTAGCGGGGGTGCTGGATCTCAGCTGCATCCAGGCGGAAGGCGGCGTATATAATTATTATTATTATCAACGGTGCTGCATGTCTAGTTGGTAAATGATGACAAGGTTTTGTTGCCATAGTGCTAATAGCAGTAACTGCAGCACACTCACAACTTTGTTGTTCAATATTGTTCTTGTTCATGTAGCTTCTGTTCTGGAATGAGAATCAGCACCTCCAAGTCCGAGTCCATGGTTCTCGCCCGGAAAAGGGTGGAATGCCATCTCCGGGTTGGGGAGGAGACCCTGCCCCAAGTGGAGGAGTTCAAATACCTAGGAGTCTTTTTCACGAGTGAGGGAAGAGTGGATCGTGAGATCGACAGGCGGATCGGTGCGGCGTCTTCAGTAATGCGGACGTTGTACCGATCTGTTGTGGTGAAGAAGGAGCTGAGCCGGAAGGCAAAGCTCTCAATATACCGGTCGATCTACGTTCCCATCCTCACCTATGGTCATGAGCTTTGGGTCATGACCGAAAGGATAAGATCACGGGTACAAGCGGCCGAAATGAGTTTCCTCCGCCGTGTGGCGGGGCTCTCCCTTAGAGATAGAGTGAGAAGCTCTGCCATCCGGGAGGAACTCAAAGTAAAGCCGCTGCTCCTCCACATCGAGAGGAGCCAGATGAGGTGGTTCGGGCATCTGGTCAGGATGCCACCCGAACGCCTCCCTAGGGAGGTGTGTAGGGCACGTCCAACCGGTAGGAGGCCACGGGGAAGACCCAGGACACGTTGGGAAGACTATGTCTCCCGGCTGGCCTGGGAACGCCTCGGGATCCCCCGGGAAGAGCTAGACGAAGTGGCTGGGGAGAGGGAAGTCTGGGTTTCCCTGCTTAGGCTGTTGCCCCCGCGACCCGACCTCGGATAAGCGGAAGATGATGGATGGATGGATGGATAGCTTCTGTAATTGAAGCGATTTTTATTAGTTGCATTCATGTTTAATGGTGTTTGTTGTTGGATTATTTTTGTCTTTAAAGCTTTTGGAGTTGTTGCGTGTAATTCCCTATTGGCACTGTATTAATTACTGTATAGAAATGTATGCGACTTTTTATTGATACTGGTGAATTTCATTCTTTTATTGAATGAAACAAAAGTAAAAAGAATGTCTAAAACTAGAATTGTGATGCTTGGGAAGTATACAAGTAATGTATGTACAATTTTGATTAACATCCATGTTGTCTATCTGTGTTGGCCCTGCGATGACGTGGCGACTTGTCCAGGGTGTACACCGCCTTCCGCTGGAATGCAGCTGAGAGAGGCTCCAGTACCCTGCGCAACCACGAAAGGGACAAGCCGTATAAAATGGATGGATCCCCAAATACTGAAGCGTTTAACTGTGCACTATGTAATATGTCGACAAAAATTGTTTTTGCTGGGTTGCATGACGTCTCATCCGTTTTACTTCTTTGCTCGGTTGGTAGAGTGGCCGTGCCAGCAACTTAAAGGGTTGCAGGTTCGATTCCCTAGTCACTGCCGTTGTGTCCTTAGGCAAGACACTATACCCACCTGCTCCCAGTGCCACCCACACTGGTTTAAATGTAACTTAGATATTGGGTTTCACTATGTAAAAGCGCTTTGAGTCACTAGAGAAAAGCGCTATATAAATATAATTCACTTCACTTCAATTCACATGATGGGTCAACCAGATTAAGCGTAGCATTAAAACAAGTGAGAGTGAGTTCAGATTTTGAGCAAAAAATGCTGTATTGCTGTTCCAATCATTCAAAAAGAGAGATAGGAAAGAGCTTTTATAGAGTCCCGAAAGAAGTGGGTCATAAAGATAATGATAATAATTTATCATTAAATGATAACAAAACTAAATTTAGAATATAATAGAATAGAATAGAATTAACTTTATTGTCATTATATTTGCATATAACGAGATTTATGGTGTTTAGTGGTGCAAGGACAAATTGTGTAGCAAAATTAAAATTAAATCAAGTGGAAATTGATAGAGTATATGAAAAAAAATTCTTGGGAATAATAATTGATCATAAACTGTGTTGGAAACCGCATATTGAATATATAAAGGGAAAAATATCCAAATCTTTTGCTATTCTTTATAAAGTAAGACACATGCTGAATAAGAAATGCCTGCATATGTTGTATTATTCTTTTATTTTTTTCCATATTTAACGTATTGTGTTGAAATTTGGGGAAATGTTTATAAAACGTAGACCCAATAATAAAACTTCAAAAAAGGGTCATTAGAACAATACACAAAGCGTGCTACTATGAACATACCAATCCATTATTTATAAGTTCAAATGTATTAAAATTTTCAGACATTGTGTTTACAAAACCAATGGAAATTATGTTTCGAGTAAAGAACAACAGCCTTCCAGCTTGTATTCTTAGGCTATTTCAAGAGGAGAAAACTATTATTTACGGGGGATATTGATTTTTGAAATAGGTAAAGCGAGAACGAATATAAAATACAAATGTATTACAGTTTTTGGAGTTAAATGGTGGAACAAGCTCAGTGATGAGCTGAAGACATGCACTTCTTTGGTAAGGTTTAAGAAAACCTTGAAAGGTGAAATAATTGAAAATGATCAAATATAGTAACAATTACTTTCATTCCATTGATTTTTTTTTTTAACGTTGATGTTCCAGGCAATCTTATTTTCAGTGAAGGTATAGGATAGGCAAATATAAGCTTTGGCTTCAGCCTATTTCTTTTTTGGTCCTCCTTTTTCTTTTCTTTTGTGTGTAAATGTGTCTGATTGTTTACGTATAACCTGTACTGTAAAACTGATCACACAAAATGGTTGATTGATTTGATTGATTATATGACCGAAATAAACTTATTTCATTCATTCATTCATTCATTCATGATAAAGTCAAGGAAAAAACGAAAGTGAAAGAAAAGGGCTCTTAAAAATATCACAGTCATCATTGATGTAGCTGCTGACAGAATCACATTGTATACAGTATATGTTATATAATTTCATAGTTGGTTAGAGGAAATAAATACAATGTATAAATATACTTTCATATTTACACATAATGTGATTAAAAATTTATTTTCTTTGGTGATTTCATGCAAGTATGTTAACTTTATTTCTGTTACAAACCCATGTAAATTGTAGGGTAACATATTTTTTGTTTTGGTTTGGTCACATTGTTGGGGGGACAATTAATATGTGACGGAATAAGGGCAGCAGCATGAGACAGCAAACATTTGATGAAATAGGTTAATAGTCCCGGCTTCAAAATAAAATGTATTCTCTCTGAGTTTGTGAAGTCAATGAGGTATGATGCTTTCGGATAATGTATATGAAATCAATGTGTTTCATTTTATTTCATGTCAGACTAATTGTAATTTCTGTTTTTCTTATTTATTAGATCTGACAGCATTATTTTGGCATTGTTATTAACGAGAAGAAGGTGTGGCTGAAATAAATGTTTGTGTGAGAAAAACGAACAACTTGAGCCTTGATTAAGACGTCGGAGGGAATAAAAAATTGGTGTGACGTAGTCCCCTGCCCCACCTTGTCGCCTTCTCACCATAATTGTCCCAATCGTCTGTGCTACAGAAATTTTACTTTGTGCCGTTAGTTTTTAAGTTGACACAGGTGAATCACAAAACGTTAAAAACTTTAAAAAATATTAACAGTTAGACCAAATATTTCTGCAGCACATACCAGAACAAACATTGCACAAACCAATGAACACTTTGGGGGATTTTGACATATATAGGGTCGGGTCATAATTAATAACATATTAATTACATGTTAATAATACAACAAAAATAAAACAATGACCTAAAAACCATAGTGGCACAAACAAAAAGGTTTCCAGCACAAACGTAGCACTAATGATTGTGACAAGTCAGGGAAGATTTTGACATAGTTAAGGTCTAGTCCTGGTTAATAACGTATTAATTACATATTATTAACCTAAACAACACATTAATGACTTAAAAAATGTTAACGGCACAAACAAAAATGTTTGTAGAAAAGACAAGCACAGATGTAGCACAAACCATTGGGATACATTTCTTGTTTGTTTAGAGAGATTTGGACAAGACAGGGGGCTGACTTCCCACAGGGGTCATCATCTTGTGTAATACAGTTGCACCATGCCTGTGTCTGCAGCAATCGCTTTGTAAAATGTTTTGTTTTAATATTTGATTTGTTTGAGAAACTTTCTTTGATGCAATCCAGTTCATTCTCCATTATGTTAGTAGTGTTGGAGAGCAGAACTGAACGTAAAGAAAGGACAAGAGATCGCATCGGTTTGTGTTCTTTTGTGGTTGCCACATAACGCCTAAATATAAGTACGAAGACCTGGTTGTGCAAATAAACTAACATTATGTTAAGTCCTTGTAATAAATATTGTAATTGTTAGTCCAATCCACTGTATTTTCCTTCACAATTTTCACAACAGAAAGTGAAAGCTTAGTTTCTGTTGTTGTCCTGGAAAGCCAAGTGCTTAATTCAACACTGATGACCACATTATAGCGTCTATGGTGGTATTTGTTAGCATCAAGAAAATATCCGTCATACAAGATGAATACATCTCTCATAGGCTCAACAGCATATAGAGGGCTTCCGATTTACTGCCAGAAGCCATATTGAAAGACGAGCGTCACCATTCACGATAGCGCTACGCGTAATATTTCTAAACTATACAGTGAAAAATAACATTGCACCGGCTGTGACACAAGAGAGAATTACTTTGAGTCATTATAAGAAGCAAAAAGATGTAATTGGATGCAAGAATCTGTGAAAGAACGGCAAATTTGAGTGCAGCAAAGAGCACGTCATCTTCCCAAATGTCTCATACCCGGACTTTGTGAAAAACTCAATTTTACAACCCAGCCCATTGTACACCTTCAAGGACTTTCAAAATTATAAGTCTAGAAAGCTATTACTGCTTTGTTATTGGATGGGTTTGTGACGTTTGTATTTATTTCTACAAACCCAGTGGACATCATGTCGTCAAGCCAGTAATGCACTCTCAGAAATAAGCCGACCAAAGTTTGACACCCTGGATAATAACGGATAACCAATATATTGTAATCTCAGCACAATGTGACTGTAAAGCAGAATTGGGAGAATCATGTTCTCATGTCACTTCCCTTTTTTATGTGTGAAGGCTAAAGTCCGGATGAGAGAAGTGAGTACTATTTTCTACTATCAAAGTTCTTCGATCAAGCACATCCAGTTAATGCAAAGTGGGGCTGTTGTTTATTTCAGATTTCTTTTTACTAACAAAGTTTTCTTAATTACCTGAAATCAAATGATCCAAAAACACACACAATGTCGTTACAGCATGTCACATCTTGGTTAATTCTTGCAATTCATGCTCTCCTTCGCTCTTAACACTTTCATTTGTCCAGAAATATGCTTAGGATTGCGATAAAAGCTAGTAATATCTCTCCTATCTTGATTGCGGCAGTTGACAATTGCACACGTCGTCGGCATAATTAGAATCAATAGTCGAATGATCAAGCACAGTGGGGCGTGACACAAACGAAGCCTTCTAATATGGCCAATAGTAATACATTGTGATCCATGTAGAAAAATCCGAACCCCTCTATACTGAATCTTATTATCGCTAGCAAACATTGGTGAACTACAGGGACATCTATAGCTAAATAATGAGACAAAACTTCAGAACTGATCTTCAGAATATAAAAACTACAGGCAAAAATTCTAGATGAGACTAATATTTGTCACAGGAAATCAACAACAAACAAACATATCCTTTTTCTCCTCAATCACAGGAGCACAGCACTTGTTATGTCATTCAAATATCTTACTGAGCAATGCACAAATAAGTCCAACAATGTCTTTCACGAATTAATGCTTATTTGTGGGCACCTTCAGATGTAAAAATATTACGTCCATCCAATCGTTTCTACTTTAAATCTTTGTGAGTGTCCAGGTTGAGCCAAGCAGTTACATATTTGTGATGATGAAGGGTTTAAATCTTTCAAATATATTTTTTTTATGAGAGTGTAAATCTACATCACATTTTAAAGGCCTACTGAAACCCACTACTACCGACCACGTAGTCTGATAGTTTATATATCAATGATGAAATATTAACATTGCAACACATGCCAATACGGCCGGTTTAGTTTACTAAATTGCAATTTTAAATTTCCCGCGAGTTTCCTTGTTGAAAACGTCGCGGAATGATGACGCGTGCGCGTCAAGTCACGGACTGTCAGGAAATATTAGCTCAGCACTATTTGCGGCTAAAAGTAGTCTCTTTTCATCGCGCAATTTAACAGTATTCTGGACATTTGTGTTGCTGAATCTTTTGTAATTTGTTCAATTAATAATGGAGAAGTCTAAGTAGAAAGATAGAGTTGGGAAGCTTTAGCCTTTAGCCACACAAACACACGGTGATTCCTTGTTTAAAATTCCCGGAGGTGTAGCTTTACTATGGATCAGAGCTATCAAGCAAACATGGTTCCCGACCACTTGTCAACCGGCAGGTTTCGTTGAGAAAATTGTGGTAAAAAGTCGCCTCTTACCGGATATCAGCTGAGCTTGCACCGTCCATGCAGCTGCCGTCAACCTCCATCAGAGACTGGCATCAAGACACCCATGAACAAACCCCTCCGACTATCAGGTACTATTTAATCTCACTAAAACACTAGCAACACCATAAAAAGATTAGGGATTTACCAGAATTATCCTAGTAAATGTGTCTAAAAACATCTGAATCCGTCCCAATACAATCGCCTTTTTTTTTTTATATATTTTTTTTCTAGTCCTTCGCTATTAATATCATCATCCACAAATCTTTTATCCTCGCTCAAATTAATGGGGAAATTGTCGTTTTCTCTGTCCGAATAGCTCTTGCTGCTGGAGGCTCCCATTAAAAACAATGTGAGGACGTGAGGAGCCCTCACCCTTGTGACGTCATCATCTGCGACTTCCGGTAAAGGGAAGGCTTTATTATGTAATTGCCCTCTGGAATAATGTTGTAAATGACATCTGTTGGGTCAAAACGTGGTCCCTTCCTAACAGGTATTTACTTACCAACAAAGTTAAAGAGATATCTTTTAAAATCATTCATCGTTATTACCCTGTAAAGACGGTGATGGTTAGATACAAGAAGGATATTGATACCTGCACCTTTTGTAACATTCATCCAGAGACTGTTAACCACTTGTTTTGGACTTGTGAAAACATTATGGCAGGGCATCTGTCGCTTCATCCTGGACAATATTCATGACAAATTTGTGCTTTGATTTAAAGATGTGACTTTTGGTTTTACACTGTATGAACAAAAATGTGCAAAATAATTCTACCTTTTCTACCTTTTATTGGCTAAGTTTTATATCCATAAATGTAAGTTTCTCAATCCCCGACCTGTCTTTTGTGCCTTTAAAAAAGATTTTGAACTTTACTTTAAAATGCTCTCTACCTCTAACAACCAAAAAGCAGTGAAAATGTTGATGCTGTGTTCTAAATTTAAGTCAGTGGTTCTTAACCAGGGTTCGATCGAACCCTAGGGGTTCGGTGAGTCGACCTCAGGGGTTCGGCGGAGATAAAACACATCCGACTCTTCGTGTAAATACAAACCTCTCCCTGTTGGCATATTACAGATACGGCAACAGCTGACTGATTTGCAGGTGTGTAATTTGTTGTGAGTTTATGCACTGTCTTAGTTTTGTTGTTTGAACAAGGTGATGTTCATGCAGGGTTGATTTTGTGCACCAGTAAAAAAATTATGGTAACACTTTAGTATGGGGAACATATTCACCATTAATTAGTTGCTTATTAACATGCAAATTAGTAACATATTGGTTCTTAACTAGTCATTAAGTACTAATTAATGCCTTATTCGGCAGCCTTATTATAACCCTAACCCTCTAACCCTGACCCTAACCCTAACCAAATAACTAACATATTCTATTACTTAGAACAGTGGTTCTCAACCTTTTTTCAGTGATGTACCCCCTGTGAGCATTTTTTTAATTAAAGTACCCCCTAATCAGAGCAAAGCATTTTTGGTTGAAAAAAAAGAGATAAATAAGTAAAATAGAGAACTATGTCATCAGTTTCTGATTTATTAAAGTGTATGCCAGTGCAAAATATTGCTCATTTGTAGTGGTCTTTCTAGAACTATCTGGAAAAAAAGATATAAAAACAACTAAAAACTTGTTAAAAAAGAAACAAGTAATTCAATTATAAATAAAGATTTCTACACATAGAAAGAGATTGTAATAGAGATCCATCTGGATTCATGAACTTAATTCTAAAAATGTATTCACAAAAAAATAAATCTTTAACATCAATATTTATGGAACATGTCCACAGAAAATCTAGCTATCAACACTGAATATTCCATTGTTGCATTTCTTTACACAGTTTATGAACTTACACTAATATTTTGTTGGAGTATTATTCAATAAATATATTTATAAATGATGTTTGAATTGTTGCTATTTTAGAATATTAAAAAAAAAAATCTCACGTACCCCTTGGCATACCTTCAAGTACCCCCAGGGGTACGCGTACCCCCATTTGAGAACCACTGACTTAGAATATGTTCCCCTAGTGTCCAAATAACTCTATATTAAGTCTTTGTTACTTAGAATATGTTCCCCTATACTAAAGTGTTACCAAAAACATACAACTTTGTCTTGAATTTGAAAAAAAAAACATTTAATTTTTTTACTAAAGAAGGGTTCGGTGAATGCGCATATGAAACTGGTGGGGTTCGGTGCCTCCAACAAGGTTAAGAACCACTGAATTAAGTTATTTAATGAATCTGAATGAGCCTATGGCTTTGCATTTTGGTTATTATATATAATATTTGTTTTGTTCAGCTCGGTTGGTAGAGTGGCCGTGCCAGCAACTTGAGGGTTGCAGGTTCGATTCCCGCTTCCGCCATCCTAGTCACTGTCGTTGTGTCCTTGGGCAAGACACTTTACCCACCTGCTCCCAGTGCCACCCACACTGGTTTAAATGTAACTTAGATATTGGGTTTCACTATGTAAAGCGCTTTGAGTCACTAGAGAAAAAGCGCTATATGAATATAATTCACTTCACTTCACTTCACTTCACAACCCCCTGGCGCTGTTTTGTACTGTTCTTATAATGTTTTGTCATGTTTTATACTATACTTGAACTATTTTGATTGTTTTTACTCATTGGTTTGTTAATGTTGAAATTTAAAAACATAAAAAAAAAAAAAAGGCTTTTTTATCAGCACCAAAAGTTGCGAACTTTATCGTCGATGTTCTCTACTAAATCCTTTCAGCAAAAATATGGCAATATCAAATGATCAAGAATGACACATAGAATGGACCTGCTATCGCCGTTTAAATAAGAACATCTCATTTCAGTAGGCCTTTAATATACGCCCATGAGCACTGATGCAGGCAGTTTAACTGGACATTTGACCGTCTCCTGAAATCCGGAAGTGCCTTTTGTCACGTGATGGCAACCAAGCAATTGTATTTGATTAAATTTGTGTATCGAACATCCACAAACCAACATATTGAACGTATTTAGTTCAGTCTTCAGATTGTTTATGTGGCAGTTATGTAGTAACAGTAACCAAATATTTTTTTCTTAATTTCCTAAATCCAGATAACATTTTACGTTTTATCTGCTTATTAACAAAGCACACATTTGTAACTCTACCTCGGTGCTAATTGGCGACCAAACTTACGAGTAACACGGCTGGGGTGGGTCATTTTCAAAGATTAAAAGGCAAATAAAAGTCGCTTACCGGATCTTGGCTTTGTGACAGGGCTTGAAGAAGTTTGGTGGAGAAAAAGTGAAATAATAATAGGGTTAAAAAAATGGTCTTCGTTCCAGCCATGTCTAGAGTGCGACAGACCTTCTTAAGGAGCTGAGGCATGAAAGTTCTCCATAGTGACGTCACTTCCGGTGAAGGCTCCACCACCATGGACGTTTACAAAATACTACCATCTTGAACCGGTCAACATCGCCATCTATTGGCAGGCGCCGTGAAGTGTCATCATTTTCTAGATACTAAACTTGTTTCCACGCGTTTTAATGCAAATGTCATACATGTAGCTACGGTACAGTGCAAATCATTATTAGTATTATCATTTTTTATATTCACACTTGTATTAACAATAATAGTACACAGGTATTTTTCAAACACTTTAAAGGCCGACTGAAATGAGATGTTCTTATTTAAACGGGGATAGCAGGTCCATTCTATGTGTCGTACTTGATCATTTCGCGATATTGCCATATTTTTGCTGAAAGGATTTAGTAGAGAACATCCACGATAAAGTTCGCAACTTTTGTTCGCTAATAAAAAAGCCTTGCCTTTGTTGTAAGCACAATACCAATGGCGCGCAATTTAATGTCAAATCAAATGAAATGTTTATTGGATTCATTACTATACAGTGTACATCCACGACTAAACTACTGACTAAACTACTACCAAGTGTGGATTCAGGCTGGGTGGCCTATGTCAAGTTCCAGGTAACCCTACATTATTATTCCATCCATCCATTTTCTACCGCTTATTCCCTTTTGGGGTTGCGGGGGGCGCTGGCGCCTATCTCAGCTACAATCGGGCGGAAGGCGGGGTACACCCCGGACAAGTCGCCACCTCATCACAGGGCCAACACAGATAGACAGACAACATTCACACTCACATTCACACACTGGGGCCAATTATTTAGTGTTGCCAATCAACCTATCCCCAGGTGCATGTCTTTGGAAGTGGGAGGAAGCCGGAGTACCCGGAGGGAACCCACGCATTCACGGGAAGAACATGCAAACTCCACACAGAAAGATCCCGAGCCTGGATTTGAACCCAAGACTGCAGGACCTTCGTATTGTGAGGCAGACGCACTAACCCCTCTGCCACCGTGAAGCCCCCTACATTATTATATTTTATAAATAGTAAACCAAGTTGTGGTAGTAGTTTAGTCGGTAGTTATGTCGTGGATGTACACTGTATAGTGATGAATCCAATAAACATTTGATTTGATTTGATGTGATTTGATTTGATTTGATTTGACATTAAATTTGCAAAATGCGGTTGCGCATTTTACAAATTGCGCTCCATTGGTAATGTGCTTACAACACCTTTACCGGAAGTTGCAGACGATGATGTCACAAGGGTGAGGGCTCCTCACGTCCTCACATTGTTTATAATGGGAGCCTCCAGCAGCAAGAGCTATTCGGACCGAGAAAACGACAATTTCCCCATTAATTTGAGCGAGGATAAAAGATTTGTGGATGATGATATTGATAGCAAAGGACTAGAAAAAAATAAATGAATAAAAATAAAGTTGAAAAAAAAAACAAGGCGATTGCATTGAGACGGATTCAGATGTTTTTAGACACATTTACTAGGATAATTCTGGGAAATCCCTTATCTTTCTATTGTGTTGCTAGTGTTTTTTTGTGAGATTAAATAGTACCTGATAGTCAGAGGGGTGTGTCCACGGGTGTCTTGAGGCCAGTCTCTGAGGGAAGTCGACGGCAGCTGCATGGACAGCGCAAGCTCAGCTGATCTCCGTTAAAAGGCGACTTTTTACCACAATATTCACACCGAACACTGCCGGTTGACAAGTGGTCGGGAACCATGTTCGCTTGACCGCTCTGATCCATAGTAAAGCTTCACCTACGGGAATTTTAAACAAGAAAACACCATGTGTTTGTGTGGCTAAAGGCTAAAGCTTCCTACCTCCATCTTTCTACTTTGACTTCTCCATTATTTGTTGAACAAATTGCAAAAGATTCAGCAACACAGATGTCCAGAATACTGCTTAATTGCGCGATGAAAAGAGACGACTTTTAGCCGCAAATGGTGCTGCGCTAATATGTCCCCTGCAACCCGGGACGTGACGCGCACGCGTCATCATTCCGCGACGTTTTCAACAACAAACTCGCGGGAAATTTAAAATTGCAATTTAGTAAACTAAAAAGGCCGTATTAGCATGTGTTGCAATGTTAATATTTCATCATTGATATATAAACTATCAGACTGCGTGGTCGATAGTAGTGGGTTTCAGTAGGTCTTTAAACACACACATTATGGGCCGTCGTATGGCAGGAAAGGTGATTAATTTAATTGAATTGAATAGCCTTATTTGATTAGAACAATGCATATTGATCAACATAAAATAAAAGCATCACAGCAAACATGCCAGAATTCCATCCATCCATTTTTCTACCGCTCATTCCCTTTGGGATCGCGGGGGGCGTTGGTGCCTATCTCAGCTACAATTGGGCGGTAGGCGGCGTACACCCTGGACAAGTCGCCACCTCATCGCAGGGCCAACACAGATAGACAGACAACATTTACACTCACATTCACACACTAGGGCCAATTTAGTGTTGCAATCAACCTATCCCCAGGTGCATGTCTTTGGAGGTGGGAGGAAGCCGAAGTACCCGGAGGGAACCCACGCAGTCACAGGGGGGACATGCAAACTCCAAACAGAAAGATCCCGAGCCCGGGATTGAACCCAGGACTACTCAGGACCTTCGTATTATGAGGCAGACGCACTAACCCTCTTATCCTCGCTCATCCATGCAGACTGGACACTGGCCGAGAGTGGAGTCGGCTGTCTTGGTTGCTTTGTTGGGTCTGCTCCTGTCTCTGGCCATGCTCCCTCCACCCCAGCGGGCGATGGCGTGGAACACCGCAGAGGCCACCACAGTGTATATGTTTCTTTTACTTTTTATTCATAGCTGTCTGTAGAAGTGTCTGGTTGTATCTGCTGCACTAATGTCTTTAATGTCCTCTGTGTTCTTTGATGTTTGATGTTTCCCTCTTACACACATGGAAGAGGGATGTGTACTATGGCTATGAGTTGTTGTTTTTTTCCCTTGGCCTCAGTCTGCACCCCCACTCCAGGGCCTAGGCTAAGACCGATTTTTTATTTTATTTTAATCTTCTAGTCCTAGTTCTTTGAGTTTTTTCTTGCCTTGATGTGGGCTTAGAATCAGAAACAGAAGAGCTTTTATTGCCATTGTTTGAGAACGGGTTCACAAACTAAGAATTTTTCTTGGTGCATCGTGCAACACAAAACATATTTAACATATAACATGAGCTGTGACTGAGCTATCAGATCTTCTTATTGTTCATGTGCCTGATGGTCGAGGGGAAAAAACGGTTTAGGTGGCGGAAAGTATGGGTCCGGATGGACTGTAGTCTCCTGCCTGAGGAAAGAGAGGAGAATAGCTTGTGTCCAGGGTGGGAAGAGTCAGCTGTCATCTGACCCACACGCCTCCTGGTCCTGGAGGACAACAGGTCCTGGAGGGATGGGAGCTTGCAGCCAATAACCTTCTCAGCAGCACGTACGATGCACTGCAGTCGATGCTTATCCTAGACTGAGGCGCCGGGGAACCAAACAGTGATGGAGGAGGTAAGGATGGACTCGATGGTGTCTGTGTAGAACTGCACCAGCATCTCGGTCAGCACCTTCAGTTTCTTCAGCTGCCGCAGGAAGTACATCCTGTGCTGGGTCTTCTTGATGAAGGAGCTGATGGTCGGCTCCCACTTGAGGTCCTGGGTGATGGTGGTGCCCAAGAAACGGATGGAGTCCACATTAGAGAAGGGTGGGAGTGACAATCAGGGTGAGGGGGGATGGTGGGGCTTTGACTTTCCCGAAGTCCAAGATCATCTCCACTGTTTCCTGGGCGTTTTGCTCGAAGGTTGTTGAGGCAGCACCAGGACGCCAGCCGGTCCACCTCTCTCCTGTAGGCGGACTCGTCGCCATCTGAGATGAAGATCTGAGCTGAGGATATCTTTGTGGCTTGTGCAGCCCTTTGAGACACTGGTGATTAAGGGCTATATAAATAAACTTTGATTGATTGATTGATTGACAACACATATTTTTCTGGGAATTTTGTAACATACATGACAGTTATAATGTTTTTCATCACATTATATGAAGATACAGTAGATTGTTGCAACTGATTTTATTTCGTTTTGACATTGGGACCGGGAAAAAACAATTGTTTTGGGGAACAATAATATGGAATTGTTGCAGAAAGACTGATTGACATATACAATGTGTCCTGTTAAGAGAAAGGGATGAGCATAACACTTTTCCAAAGGAATCAGGAACTGCTCGTAAATTGCAAAACGGAAATATCAGTTGTTTCAGATGTTTATGGATGGTTGTCGCCAAGGGTGTAGGAATAATGCATGGTTCCACCTTTCTTCAGGAAGCAGTCGTGATGATGGGTTCCAGGGCGCACTTGTCTTTGACACGCTCCCAGCAGGTCATCAAAGATAATATCGCTGTCATAAACCTCAAGCCTCAACACATCATTCTCCTGGGCATTGAAGTGGGAGAACTGCTCCCCCCACCAAGGATTAGCATTGTTCTTACGGACTGCTGTTTTACCCAAATTGACAGAGCTGCAAAACAATTTGACATAGCCATCTGTGGTCCCCAAAATGTTCGAGGGAAGACCGCTGGCACGTAGGTTAAACACCTTGAGCTGTGCCTGAGTCTGGGTCAGAGCACACAGCGCAAGAAGCACAAGGGACAGATTGAAGACCATGGCTGTAAAGAGAGTGAGGATAACAGTCAAGCACTTTACATTACAAGTTACTTATTTTTCTTTGTGTCATGTACCGTATTTCCATGAATTGCCACCAGGCATGTAATATGCACCTGCCTTGAACTACTGCAAGGTCAAACTTGCTACCCAAATTTGTTAGTGCATGCTTACTATTACCACCGGAGGCAAATTCGTGACGGTACTAGTGACACTTCCCCTGTCATCATTTCGTCATATTCAAAATGGCGGAGGCATCAAGGTCGGCATATTTTACCACTCCAAGAGCCATTTTGACCCATTTCACAACGACAATGGGAACCGCAATACTCTTTAGAAATGAATAATGAAATTACACACCACAAAGAGGTTTTTTTTTTTTGCTTGCCCTATCATGTAAACCAGGGGTCTTGTTCACCAGCCAGACCGGTTACACTGAAGGTTGTGATATAAACAAGTTTAACACTCTTATTAATATGCGCCACACTGTGAACCCACACCAAGAAAGAATGACAAACACATTTCTGGAGAACATCGGCTCTGTAACACATTATAAACGCAACATAAGAATTACCCAGAATGCAATGCAGTCATGACTCCTACAGCTACTGTCCTAGCGGGGTGTATAATATAAGCAGTAGGAGTCATGGATGCATTGCATTCTGGCTAATTCTTATGTTGCATTTATAATGGGTTACAGAGCCGATGTTCTCCAGAAATGTGTTTGTCATTCTTGTTTGGTGTGGATTCACAGTGTGGCACATATTAGTGTTAAACTTGTTTATATCACAACCTTCAGTGTAACTTGTATCACCCAGTATGCCTTCCAATCTCGTCCGTGTGACGATAGAAGCAGCGAAATGCATGCATCAATTGAAGGTTATGCCAAGTCTTCAGTGCTGAAAATAATAACCATAATAACGGTTTTTTTTTTTTTATTAAATATGCTTTTCGTGATGGTATCTTCACATCACACTCAATTTTTTTACTGCATGCCATTGGTTAGCGCAGAGGTGAGAAGAGGTTTTAAATCAATTAGTGCCCTGGCGGCTATTCAAGGAAATACGGTAGCAATTTTTTCGGGTTAGAGTTAGAGCAGGGGTGTCAAATGTACGGCCCGAGGGCCAGATCAGGCCCACAAACGGAATTTGCTATGTATAAAAATTAACCTGAAATGTTTGAATGAAAGAAACAGCTGTTCTAAATGTGTCCAGTGGATGTCGAAATAGAAATTCTTTGTATCTTTGTAGATGATACTAAATATGTACAAAATATACCACATGATGTTAGTACATCAGTCGAGGAAAATGATCAAATCCTGTAGTCTGATTTTGATGTAATTTTTTTATCTCGATTGAAAATGAACACCAATGAGTTGACTGATGAACATTATCACATAATTTATTAAAAAAATATAAATAACGACAAATAATTTATTAACCGTAACATGATAATGGAAAGAAACAAAAAAAAATTGATTTTGACATTTTCAGAATGTGCTTGTTCTATTTTTAAACAAAGAAAATAATTTGAAGTTGTCTTTATTTTCAAGTTATCATGCCGTGATTTTACCAGTCCGACCCACTTGGGAGTAGATTTTATTCCATGAGGCCCCCGATCTCAAATGAGTTTGACACCCCTCCTGGGTTATACTTAGACTGTTTTATATTAGGAATTACAATGGGTGAAAGAAAGTGGTCTTTTCAGGCATGGTTCATGCTTAACTTAACATAAATTGCGCCTCACCAATTTTAATGACAATACACTTTTCAAAACACAAATTGATGGAAAGACTCAATAGCCCACATTATGCCCGAGAATACAGTTCATGAAATATAGACATGTACTATTGCTTTTCCTATTTAGGGTTGCTGGGAGCTGGAGCCAATCAGACCTTACTTCTGGTGAAAGAACCCCCATACCCCTTGATCCTGAAGTCACTGAATTCTGCACGGACATCTGGCGGGTCAACGCCTTCACTGTAAGTGATCTAGAGATTTATGACGACCAATGTTAATAAAATGTTAATTATATTATTTTAAATTATATGATATTTTACAAATCAAACTATTGTAATGAATAAACAATTGAACACTTTTAAGGACGTACAGTGGGGCAAAAAAGTATTTAGTCAGCCACCGATTGTGCAAGTTCTCCCACTTAAAATGATGACAGAGGTCTGTAATGTTCATCATAGGTACACTTCAACTGTGAGAGACAGAATGTGAAAAAAAATCCAGGAATTCACATTGCAGGAATTTTAAATAATTTATTTGTCAATTATGGTGGAAAATAAGTATTTGGTCAACCATTCAAAGCTCTCACTGATGGAAGGAGATTTTGGCTGAAAATCTCACGATACATGGCCCCATTCATTCTTTCCTTAAGACAGATCAATCGTCTTGTCCCCTTAGCAGAAAAACAGCCCCAAAGCATGATGTTTCCACCCCCATGCTTCACAGTGGTGTTCTTGGGATGCAACTCAGCATTCTTCTACCTACAAACATGACAAGTTGAGTTTGTACCAAAAAGGATACATGGATGATACAGCTGAGGATTGGGAGAATGTCATGTGGTCAGATGAAACCAAAATAGAACTTTTTGGTATAAACTCAACTCGTCGTGTTTGGAGGAAGAAGAATACTGAGTTGCATCCCAAGAACACCACACCTACTGTGAATCATGGGGGTGGAAACATCATGCCTTGGGGTGTTTTTATGCTAAG
Organism: Nerophis ophidion; assembly: GCF_033978795.1. NCBI lineage: Eukaryota > Metazoa > Chordata > Actinopteri > Syngnathiformes > Syngnathidae > Nerophis > Nerophis ophidion. The sequence continues at coordinate 21,140,007 of NC_084611.1, forward strand.
GGGACAGGACGATTGATCCGTGTTAAGGAAAGAATGAATGGGGCCATGTATCGTGAGATTTTGAGCCAAAACCTCCTTCCATCAGTGAGAGCTTTGAATGGTTGACCAAATACTTATTTTCTACCATAATTTACAAATACATTCTTTAAAATTCCTACAATGTGAATTCCTGGATTTTTTGTTTCACATTCTGTCTCTCACAGTTGAAGTGTACCTATGATGAAAATTACAGACCTCTGTCATCATTTTAAGTGGGAGAACTTGCACAATCGGTGGCTGACTAAATACTTTTTTGCCCCACTGTAAATGCCTCTGACACTTCAAGTTAAATGAACTATATAAGTTATATCAACAGTACACCAGTTACTGCCTTCTCTAACTTGTCATATTCATAGAATAGAGTTTAAAATAATTATACAAATTTAGAAAATAAAAAAATATGTAACCCGCCTTTCGCCCGAATGCAGCTGAGATAGGCTCCAGCACCCCCTGCAACCCCGAAAGGGAGAAGCGGCAGAAAATGGATGGATGGTTACAGGATAAAGGCTAATACATATGATATCTGATATCCTATATGATGTCCTCTTAAAAATGTATTTTCTTCATCTAAAGTTAAAACTGTGCATGTACACGTGAAGCACTCTCGCCACATCCATTATTCAACTGGTGAGTTACTTTTTAAAACTACATGTGGGTATTTCTTTTATAAAAATAAAATGATATATCTGTATGCTCATTTCTTTTTGACTGTTTGTTAAGTTCATATTAACATTTAAAAAAAAAAAAAAATTCTATCTTGGTAACTTGTATTATTTACCTTAGGTGGAGGTCAAAGGCTGGTTTGAAAATGTGGTCGATTTCCCACAAAAAACTATAAAAAAGTGTTTATTGCCCTACAGGTGCAATAGAGTGCAACAGTCTTGGATTAATATATTTGACTTACAAATCATATCTGAAATGTAAAGTAGCGACATGTTCCACAAATGTATTTTTAGGACAACAACAGTGTCTAAATGGTCAAATACTTAAAAACATGATTAGTATTCACAAACAAAAACTAAACTTAGGAGAGCAGGGTTTTTCTTTATTCATAAACAATATTAATGTATTTATTTTTGCTTCCATTGCATGCAGGATTGAAATCTATTGTTGACACATAACCTAATCTCATCATCTTAACATGTGTTGGCTTTTTGCCATGTCTCCAAAAAGTGTGTGCGCCATGTGCAAAGTAGGGTTGTGTTTTTATAGATTTTAAGCGTGAACGGCACCATACGCAACTTATATGAAACATAATTAACGTGGCCAAACAGTTCAGTTTTAGTCAATTAAATTTTCATTTACTTGTATTTCCAACTTCAAAGTAATCATGTGATCATTTTGCAGTAACTGTAGTATTGCTAATAGTTTTGGCAGCGAAAAAATAATAACTAAGACAATGTGGAGTGAAGGAGCAATCCACTAGTAAAGAAAAAGTCAAAAATATGTATTACGTAGCCCTATGTCTTACCTGTGCTCTTGGAGTCTTGTTCCTCACCTCTGTCAGATGTTTAGGGTTTTTAAAGGCCAGCAGGGCCCATATCAGTTTGATAAAGTGTTCTCTATGCACTCAAAAAACACAGCCTGCTCTTTTCCCAGTGTTATGCAATCTAACAGCAGCAACACATGCTGTTGTCTTACTGAAACCAATAAAATACTGAAACCAATACATAAACCAGTGAAAATAGAGTTACCTCCAGAAAAACAGGTATTTGGACAGCGACCAAGTTTTATTATTTTGACTTTAGACACAAAACAATCATTTGGAAATTTCAAACAGTATGTTCAATAAATGACTGGAGTGAAACCTCAAGAGTCGTAATTACAGGGTATTGGAGGAATAAAGGGAATATTGGGCAATCATGAATTCAGCAGTAAAAAGACCACAGAACAAGAATTAAACCCAAACTGCAAGCTTATCAGTTGAAAAATTTTTACATAGATAACCATTTACATAACATTAAACACAACATTAAATAAGATTATTTTAATGTTTTGATAATTTTATGTTTAAACCTGATGTTTAATTTAAAATTATTATTGTCCTGTTTAATTTGCAACTATCCATCCATTCATTTTCTACTACTTATTCCCTTTGGGGTCGCTGGTGCCTATCTCAGCTACAATCGGGCGGAAGGCGGGGGGTACACCCTGGACAAGTCGCCACCACATCGCAGGGCCAACACAGATAGACAGACAACATTCACACTCACATTCACACACTATGGCCAATTTAGTGTTGCCAATCAACCTTAATTTGCAAATAGATTATGCAAATGTTTGTTTGTCAAATATTATTTTACAGAAACACACACACACACACACACACACTGGATGGATGTTGAGTGGATGGGGTTCAGTGCCTCCCCTGTGATCATGCAAAGAAACAAAATATATAGTGATAAAGTAATTGTAATTATTAGTTTTTCATTCTCTTTTAGCTTCACCAATTTGGATTATTTTTTTCTTCAAAAATCGCTGAATTTTCGCAATCCCTCGTAAACTACTCTGTATGCCGTGTGGGCGGAGCGCATTTTTGTCTGGTGTGTTGCTGAGCGTTCAAAACGGCAGAGAAAAAAGTCTGAGGTGAGGCAAACAGTTCTCGTGTCTCATGATACCGTCGATCATAATATTTTATTAGAGCGTATCAAAACACGAATTGGTATGTCAGACTTAGCCCTGTCTTGGTTTAACTCTTATCTTACTGATAGGATGCAGTGTGTCTCCCATAACAATGTGACCTCGGACTATGTTAAAGTAACGTGTGGAGTTCCCCAGGGTTCTGTCCTTGGCCCTGCACTCTTCAGCATCTACATGCTGCCGCTGGGTGACATCATACGCAAATACGGTGTTAGCTTTCACTGTTATGGTGATGACACCCAAATCTACATGCCCCTAAAGCTGACCAACACGCCGGATTATAGTCAGCTGGAGGCGTGTCTTAATGAAATCAAACAATGGATATCTGCTAACTTTTTGCAACTCAACGCCAAAAATACAGAAATGCAGATTATCGGTCCTGCTAGACACTGACCTCTATTTAATAATACAAATGTAACATTTGACAACCAAATAATTAAACAAGACGACTCGGTAAAGAATCTGGGTATTATCTTCGACCCAACTCTCTCCTTTGAGTCACACATTAAAAGCGTTACTAAAACGGCCTTCTTTCATCTCCGTAATATCGCTAAAATTCGCTCCATTTTGTCCACTAACGACGCTGAGATCATTATCCATGCGTTTGTTACGTCTCGTCTCGATTACTGTAATTATTATTTTCGGGTCTCCCCATGTCTAGCATTAAAAGATTACAGTTGGTACAAAATGCGGCTGCTAGACTTTTGACAAGAACAAGAAAGTTTGATCATATTACGCCTATACTGGCTCACCTGCACTGGCTTCCTGTGCACTTAAGATGTGACTTTAAGGTTTTACTACTTACGTATAAAATACTACACGGTCTAGCTCCATCCTATCTTGCCGATTGTATTGTACCATATGTCCTGGCAAGAAATCTGCGTTCAAAGGACTCCGGCTTATTAGTGATTCCTAAAGCCCAAAAAGTTTGCGGGCTATAGAGCGTTTTCCGTTTGGGCTCCAGTACTCTGGAATGCCCCCCCAGTAACAGTTCGAGATGCCACCTCAGTAGAAACATTCAAGTCTCACCTTAAAACTCATTAGTATACTTTAGCCTTTAAATAGACCTCCTTTTTAGAACAGTTGATCGACTGCTTTTTTTCTTTTTCTCCTCTGTCCCATCCTCCCTTGTGGAGGGGTCCGGTCCGATGGCCATGGATGAAGTACTGGCTGTCCAGAGTCGGGACCCAGGATGGACCGCTCGCCTGTGTACGGGTCGGGGACATCTCTACGCTGCTGATCCGACTCTGCTTGGGATGGTTTCCTGTGGACGGGACTCTCGCTGCTGTCTTGGATCCGCTTTGAACTGAACTCTCGCGACTGTGTTGGAGCCACTATGGATTTAACTTTCACAGTATCATGTTAGACCCACTCGACATCCATTGCTTTCGGTCCCATAGAAGGGGGGGAGGGGTCCTCTCCAAAGTTCTCATTTCATAGTCATCATTGTCACTGACGTCCCACTGGGTGTGAGTTCTCCTTGCCCACTGGGTGTGAGTTCTCCTTGCCCACTGGGTGTGAGTTTTCCTTGCCCTTATGTGGGTTCTTTCGAGGATGTCGTAGTGGTTGTTTAGCCCTTTGAGACACTTGTGATTTAGGGTGATATAAATAAACAATGATTGATTGATTGATGATAGGGGCACTCGTGATCAGAGACATACGGTGGCGTAAGCGAGTCAAGTGCCGCAGCGAGCCACATGTTTTGTGTGTTGGTTGAGCCATCAAAATGGCAGAGAAAAAAGTCTGAGGTGAGGCAAACAGTTCTCGTGTCTCACGATAGGGGCGGGGCGCTCATGGTCCCAGACATACGGTGGCCTCTGCGGGTAAGTGCCGTAGCGACTTATTTTTTCCGTCTCGATGACTACATTTCCGCACTTAAACCGTTTTCTAAAGCGGACTTTCAAGCGAAGCAGGAGATAGATACTAAAGGAAGACCAACGCCGGAGCTGAATGGTTTGTTTCAATCAACAGAACGGAAAGTTACTCGCTATTTCCAAACGGAGTGGCATACGTGAAAGACTGGCTTTGTGGATGTTCCGCAAGAAACCGCCTTTTCTGCTTTCCTTGCCTTCTTTTTTCAACCTGTGGAATTATGTGGACTCAAATGGGATTTTGTGACCTAAAGAATTTGGAAAGAAGCCTCACCAAACATGAGCGGTCGGCCGCTCATATTCAAAGCTAGATTGCGCTAAAAACATTTGGGATGACGAGGATAGACTTGACTTTGGATGAACAGCGGCCACAATGCTAAGGTGAAATAGAACCGAGAGTTTTTAAAAGATGTCATCAATGCGACCTGCTTCCTCGCCAAAGAGAAGCTCGCATTTCGTGGAAATGATGAGAGTAGGAGCTCTGCTAATCGCGGCAACTATGTTGAACTCTTATAAGGATTTAAAGTGCCTGATTTTCGCTATCTGTGAAGCCACCGTCCATTTTCCTGTGATGTCATCCAGTGATGCCAATACAAACAACATGGCGGATATAGCGACATTAGCTTGGATTCAGACTCGTATTTCAGCGGCTTAAGCGATTCAACAGATTACACATGTATTGAAACAAATGGTTGGAGTATGGAGGCAGATAGCGAAAACGAAATTGAAGAAGAAACTGAAGCTATTGAGCAAATAGCTATTGACGCTATTCTGCGATCGCCTTCTAACCAACGATTGAGTGTCGCAGGATGTCCATACATCTCTTTGCCATGTCTGCCTTAGCATCGCCGGTAAAATGTGCAGGAGCAATTTAAATCTGTCGATTGGTAAGTGTTTGTTTGGCATTAAATGTGGGCGGAAGGAAAGGCTGGATGCAAATATAGCTACAAATGTACATACAGCTAGCCAAAATAGCATGTTAGCATCGATTAGGTGGCAGTCATGCTGCGACTAAATATGTCTGATTAGCACATAAGTCAATAACATCAACAAAACTCACCTTTGTAATTTTGTTGACTTTATCGTTGGAAATGCATCAGCAGGATATCCATACATCTTTGTGCCATGTCTTCCTTAGCATCACCGGTAAAATGTGCAGACCAAACGATCGGGACTTTCGCATCTTGTGACACTGGAGCAACTTAAATCAGTTGATTGGTAAGTGTTTGTTTGGCATTAAATGTGGGTGGAGGGAAAGGCTGGATGCAAATATAGCTACAAATGTACATACAACTAGCTTAAATAGCATGTTAGCATCGATTAGCATGCCGTGCTATTCGAAGCACACTCCACGTAAGACAACTTGAATCCGTCCCTGATCGTGTTGTTACACCCTCCGACAACACACCGACGAGGCATGATATCTCCAAGGTACGGAAAACAGTCGAAAAAACAGTAAATAACAGAGCTGATTTGACTTGGTGTTTGTAATGTGTTTAAGAAAATGGCGGATTGACTACCTAGGTGACGTCATCGCTCCGAGTGCGAAAAATAGTAAGGCGTTTAATTCGCCAAAATTCACCCATTTAGAGTTCGGAAATCGGTTAAAAAGATAGATGGTCTTTTTTCTGCAACATCAAGGTATATGTTGACGCTTACATAGGTCTGGTGATAATGTTCCCCTTTAAGTAAGACCAACATTTTTGAGTATAATAAGTCTCTTATCCTTTTTAATAACATTGTTATTTTGAAACTATCCATCCATCCGTCCATTTAATACCACTTGTCCCGTTCGGGGTCACGGGGGGTCGCTGGATGTTATCGCAGCTGCATTTGGGCGGAAGGCGGTGTACACCCTGGACAAGGCGTCCGAAACTAACCAGTAATAAATAAAATACTAAAATGGATAGATGGATTAAAATGCATGAGAATGTTTTATATTTTGAACATTTTTTTTAACACTGTGATTACCGGCGGAATTAATCATTACTTATGGTGTTAAGCAATGTCAGCTAAGATTTATCTGAGAGCCAGGTGCAGTCATCAAAAGAGCCACAGGTTCCCTACCCCTGATCTAAATATTTAATCTAAATCTCCAATGTAAATGTTGCGATCCGCTGCTCGGATCTCTACATACAGTTGTTTGCTGCTTTGTTTTTGTATCACTCTCCGTCGTTCCACCAGCTTAGTTCCTGTTTAGTCTGTTTCCATGGTTTCTTATTAGTCTCAGCTGCTACTCTCGGTTCCTGCACACCTGTCTTTACTAATCACCACCCTTTATAAGCCAGGCTTTTCTGTTCACTCATTGTCGGATCTTAGTTTGTTGTCATGCAACTGCTGATGACTTGTCTCTGATTCTCTATCTCGCTAGCTCTCACGCTAAGCTTTATTTTATTCCTAGCTTTCATGCTAGTTGTTTTGTTTTTCCCTTTTGTGTGCCTACGTGCCAGTTTTAGTTTTCTGTTTGTATATCCTAGCTCTCATGCTAGCGCTTTTATTTGCCTTTTCTTTTCTATTTACACCACTGTTTTTGTTCGGGCCTGTTTTGAGTTTAATAAATCCCTTAGTTCTTACCTTTTGCTGTGTTCCTGCTGACGCATCCTCGGAGGACCGAATTCGGCAACAATATGCCACACCAGTCTCACAGTAAATCTTGAATCTAAATTTGAGCGCTCAATGTTAAATCCAAACCATCCATCCATCCATTTTTCTACAGCTTATTCCTTTCTGGCGCCTATCTCAGCTACAATCGGGCAGAAGGCGGGGTACACCCTGGACAAGTCGCCACCTCATCGCAGGGCCAACACAGATAGATAGACAACATTCACACTCACATTCACACACTAGGGCTAATTTAGTGTTGCCAATCAACCTATCCCCAGGTGCATGTCTTTGGAGGTGGGAGGAAGCCGGAGTACCCGGAGGGAACCCACGCATTCACGGGGAGAACATGCAAACTCCACACAGAAAGATCCCGAGCCTGGGATTGAACCCAAGACTGCAGGACCTTCGTATTGTGAGGCAGACGCACCGTGAAGATGTTTAATTATTTTCATAAATGTATATCCTATTTTGGCGTAAAGAATGAAATGTTTACATTTGGTATTTTAATTTGCAAGGAAATCTCTTGTTAGGGCTCTCCGAGCAAGTAAATGTGTGAAATGAACCGTGGTAATGTGGAAATACTGTAAATAAACTGTAGATAATAACACTGATCAATGTGACACCCGTGGATGTGAAATGAACACAAGATGTAAATATTAGTGACTAAATACTGTTGGGACTGACTGAAACATATAAAGTGATTCATTAGGATAATTGGGGTATGTACTATTAATTATGTTTTCATGTCTTTAAACCAGGGGTAGGGAACCTATGGCTCTAGAGCCAGATGCGGCTCTTTTGATGACTGCATCTGGCTCTCAGATAAATCTTAGCTGGCATTGCTTAACATGATAAGTAATGAATAAATTCCCTGATAATCACAGTGTTAAAAATAACGTTCAAAAGATAAGACATTCTCATGCATTTTAATCCAACCATCTATTTTCTATTGCACCTGTTCAAGAAGTCACATTAATGGTAAGAAGTATTATATTTGGGACGGCGTGGCGCAGTGGAAGAGTGGCCGTGCGCAACCCGAGGGTCCCTGGTTCAAATCCCACCTAGTACCAACCTCGTCACGTCCGTTGTGTCCTGAGCAAGACACTTCACCCTTGCTCCTGATGGGTGCTGGTTGGCGCCTTGCATGGCAGCTCCCTCCATCAGTGTGTGTGAATGTGTGTGTGAATGGGTAAATGTGGAAGTAATGTCAAAGCGCTTTGAGTACCTTGAAGGTAGAAAAGCGCTATACAAGTACAACCCATTTATTTATTTATTTATTTATTTATTATTGGTTAGCTTTAGAATAAGTGAATTATATTGTGAAGTGAATTATATACAGTATATATAGCGCTTTTTCTCTAGTGACTCAAAGCACTTTACATAGTGAAACCCAATATCTAAGTTACATTTAAACCAGTGTGAGTGGCACTGGGAGCAGGTGGGTAAAGTGTCTTGCCCAAGGACACAACGGCAGTGACTAGGATGGCGGAAGCGGGGATTGAACCTGGAACCCTCAAGTTGATAGCACGGTTACTCTACCATCCAAGATGTACCGCCCCAATAACAACGTTATTAAAAAGAATGAAAGACTTATTATTCTCTAAAAATGTTAGTCTTACTTACAAATGCACACATTTAATTGTATTCAGTGTTAAAAATATATTATATGGCTCTCACGGAAATACATTTTAAAATATTTCGCTTTCATGGCTCGCTCGGCCAAAAAGGTTCCCGACCCCTGCTTTAAACACTAAAATATTTTCTTCAAATGGTGTTGTCTTTGTTAATTTTAGCATGTTAAATTGGTGAAAAACCAGACGCTCGGAAATTTTTTCAGTCTTTTTCATTGTGGTCAAATCACATGCCTGGGAAGCTTTTTTACGACACTGAATGTATGTAACTGAATTGTTTGCATTTAAATTGTGTGAACTGATTTTTTTTTTACATCAAATTATGCTGACAATTTCATTGAAATAAATTAGCGTATAAAAATTCAGTGTTCTGAAATTCAGTGTAAAAAAAAAATCAGTGTATAAGAATTAAATGTAAAAAAAAAAATTCACCTAACCACCAGGTGTGACGTCATAACGCGTCATAAACCTGGATTTTTTTAAACCATTGAAATGATTCCAGTGTTTAGAATCTGCACTTTTGAGTGACATACGGGTACTACAGTGACTATAGCAGGGGTCTCAAACTCACTTTACCTGGGGACCACTGGTTGCGGAGTCTGTGTGAGGCTGGGCCGCAAGAAATTATTTCTTAAAAAAATGTTTGCATGTCTAGTTGTACAATGGCGTTTCAAATTGTATCCCTTGCGCAACTTTCTCTGTGCAAATAAGTAAATATATCATGGAGAATAACGTTAATTCCGCAATGTGTTGTCGTTCCGCTTTTCCTCCCTACAGCAACACGGCGGTCGGCGGATAATCCGGCGGATTAGCACCTCGCTACCGGGATAGCGAGTGCAAAAAAGTGACGGCTCCCCGGAGTGTTATCCGGCGTCATATAGAAATATATGTAGTGTTCATCGTGTGAGACAATACAAATTTAACAATAAATAAAAAAAACAAGTTTGAATTGGTCCAGGTTCTTGGGGACTGTTATTACTGACGGACAGGTGTCGAGGCACGTGAGAAAACCCTCGTCTCCATGGCATCTTCTCTGTCGCTTTCACTCATTTGCCGCTTTTCCACTAATGCAAGGGTAGGCAACCCAGAACGTTGGAAGAGCCATTTTGGACCCAAATAACCCAACGCTATCAAGCGCCATTCATATAAAATTAACATTAAACTTTCATATTAAGGTGGGGGCAGCAAAATAACATGTCTGAGACCCCTGGACTATAGGAAGCACTGCTTCATGCAGACAAGACACATGGCAAAGTGGGCGGGGCAGCAACAAGCCTCAGGCCTCGCAAACAGCAGTGTCAGACGGAGGCAGATTTCTACAACAAAGTCTTGCAGAACAGTGATATATCGATTAAGTAGATCTATTTTTATTTATCTTTTTGCCTTTATTTTTCGCTGTGCTTCTTGCATCTTTGTTGCTCGATCATAAAAGATATCGATCAAGGAGGTGGTCTGGGAAGTAGAGGAGCAAAGTTCAATTTTTTTTTTTATATTCAGTGTTTTATTGTTCATAGTTAATATTATAAATCCCACACTTTATATTTTCATGAACATCCTGAGTAAAAAAACAAACTGACCATCTCAAAAACGAAATTTCTGTATTTCCTTGAATTGCCGCAGGGCATATAGTATGTGCCTGCCTTGAATTTCTGCCGGGTCAAACTCGCTTCCTAAAATAATTAGCGCATGCTTAGTATTACCGCCTGGACAAACTTGTGACGTCATGAGTGACACTTCCCCTCAAATCATTTTTAAAATGGAGCAGGCTGATTTCAATACTGGTAATTTAAAATCGCATAAAGTGAAGAAAATTGAGCTACTCAGTAGGATTTAAGGTCCAAGCTTACATCACACTCAAATTTTTACTGCATACCTTTGGTAAGTGCCGGAGTGAGAAGAGGTTTTAAAATAATTAGCGCATGCTTACTTTTACCGAACGACTTTGGTAAGCGCAGGAGTGAGAAGAGGTTTTAAGATAATTAGCGCCCCGGTGGCAATTCAAGGAAATACTGTAACTTAAATTTTTTTTACTGAAATAAAAGACAGTCAGAGTGTACATAAAAATACATAATGTGGGATTTAGAATATTAAATATGAAATTGAATATTGAGAATATATGAACATTCCTACTTTCCATACCACCTCCTTGATCAATATATTTTATTATCGAGCAAGAAAAAAAAAAAAAAAAAAAATCCACATATTTGATATACCGTGTTTTTATGTTGTATTGCGCCAATGTAGCCCAGTTAACTGCCTTTTTTATGCTGACTTGTAAGACATGTGTTATGTGACTTCAAACTTGACACCCCATTGTCTGTTTCTGGATTGATTGCTTTAGTCTTAATTTACCAGAAGTGAGTCTCGCAAATTTTTCGACAGATTTTTTTTTTTTTTTACGTTGAATTTCTATACACAATTTTTTTTTACACTGAATTTTTATACATTGAATTTTAAAACAGATTTTTTTCCCAATGAAATTACCAGCATAAATTGATAATACAAAAATTCAGTTGACAAAATTCAAACGCAAAAACTTTAGTTACATACATTCAGTATAAAAAAAAAATCATAATAAAGACACAAATTAACCTCAATACAGTCTCAATTTAGAAACAAACTTACAAATGACAATTAAAAAAAAATTGAAACTGGGGCATGCGAGCATACTTGCCAACCCTCCCGGATTTTCCGGGAGACTTCCGAAATTCAGCACCTCTACCGAAAACCTCCCGGGACAAATTTTCTCCCGAAATACAGGTGGAGTTGGAGGCCACACCCCCTCCAGCTCCATGCGCACCTGAGTGAGGACAGCCTGTTTTCACGTCCGCTTTCCCACAATATAAACAGCGTGACTGCCCTATGACGTTATAACTGTAGAATGATCGAGGGCGAGTTCTTGGTTTCTTATGTGGGTTTATTGTTAGGCAGTTTCATTATCGTCCTCCCAGCGCGTTAACATCACACAACAACAGCAGTCACGTTTTCGTCTACCGTAAAGCAGTTTGTCTGCCGTAAACAGCAATGTTGTGAAACTCTTAAACAGGACAATACTACCATCTACTGTACATGCATATGGTTAGAAAAATAGTGACAAATAGAACAAGGATGGATAATTCAACCCTTAACTCAACAATGAGTAGATGAGTGTTGTGTGAACATGTGTAAATAAATGAACACTGAAAAAGAAGTATTTCTTATATATATATATACATATATATATATATATATTTATATATATAATATATATATATATATATATATATTTATATATATAATATATATATATATATATATAGTATATATATTATATATATATATAATATATATATATATGTATAGCTGGAAGTCACTGAAAGTCAAGTTATATATATATATATATATATATATATTATATATATAAATATATATATATATATATATATATATATATATATATAAGAAATACTTCTTTTTCAGTGTTCATTTATTTACACATGTTCATATATGAAATATTTGACTTGGTGAATAGTAGCTGTAAATATACGCCTCCCCTCTTAACCACCCCCGGCCCACAGCACCGCCACCCCCCACCCCCACCTCCCGAAATTGGAGGTCTCAAGGTTGGCAAGTATGCATGCCAGTGTTTTGGGCGGCCCCTGGTACGTCACAATATTGATTGTGGCAGATTTGGCAATTGCTGTTGAAATTCCTGAATGGCTTCCCATCCAATCTGATGGAGTTTGAAAAAGGAATGGCCACACTTGTGACATCGTATTCAAAAAGACTTGAGCCTGCAATTGCTGCCAAATGTGCATCAACAAAATATTGAGCAAAAGGGTCTGAATACTTAGGTACATGAGGTCTTCTGAGTTTTGTCAATTTTTAATACATTTGCAAAAAAAATCTAAACTATTTTTTTCGGTCAAGATGGGGTGCCGAGTGTACATTAATGAGAGAAAAACTAAAAACTTTTTTGATATCAGCAAATGGCTGCAATGAAACAAAAAGTGGAATAGTTTCTTTTCAGTTCAAAACTGTAGTGAATTGAA